>NW_027001900.1:55748-131459 GCF_036934945.1 Oncorhynchus masou masou
TATTTAGGATGAGTCTAGGAAGTAGTGGAGCAGGACTTTAAAAGGAGATTAACAGGTTTTATTGATATGCAGACAAAATGACTTCCTCAGGGCTTCTAACACTAATGAACATTTAGGATGAGTCTAATGAGACTTATTTAGGATGAGTCTAGGAAGTAGTGGAGCAGGACTTTAAAAGGAGATTAACAGGTTTTATTGATATGCAGACAAAATGACTTCCTCAGGGCTTCTAACACTAATGAGACTTATTTAGGATGAGTCTAGGAAGTAGTGGAGCAGGACTTTAAAAGGAGATTAACAGGTTTTATTGATATGCAGACAAAATGACTTCCTCAGGGCTTCCAGTGTTAAACTATATAAACCAATTATTTAGACCTTTTTGGGAGACGTGTATTTTCAACCAAATTCACACAGTAAGCAGTTGTTTTTCATGAGAATGAACAAATTATTTTGTACACATTTTGATAAATGAGGTCTGCTGTGTCCCGTGGTGCTATAGGTTTATGGTGGACAGTGATGTGGTGGGTTGCTGCTGGATTGAGCTGCCCAAAGGGAAGTACCGGGTGAGGGAGGAGAGGATGTTGGGGGAGACGGACCACCCTGGCAAGGTAAGAGAATGGAGACCTCTGGCCTTTACACACCCAGGGGGTGTTCTAGATTTACAGTACCTCCCTCCCCTCTCCTAGGTGTCTCTGTGTCAGTATGAAGTTGATGTGGGATGGACCCAGCTGATCAGTCACCCAGCAGAGGGAGAGTACCAGAGGATCGCTCCTCTCAGGGTTCTCAGCTTTGACATTGAGTGTGCTGGAAGAAAAGGTTTGTGCTCTGTACTGCATTGTACTATATTATACTGTATTGTACTGATTGTGTGTCTGTGGACTGGAGAGACTGTGTTTACTGGCTTGTCCTCTGACTCCTGTCAGCAGAGACATGTATTTAGAGAGTTGGGACATTGAGGTTTCTGCATTATGATGCATTTACATGACACTACAACATTCTATGACAGCCATGTTAACTCTTCATTTACATGACACTACAACATTCTATGACAGCCATGTTAACTCTTCATTTACATGACACTACAACATTCTATGACAGCCATGTTAACTCTTCATTTACATGACACTACAACATTCTATGACAGCCATGGTAACTCTTCATTTACATGACACTACAACATTCTATGACAGCCATGGTAACTCTTCATTTACATGACACTACAACATTCTATGACAGCCATGTTAACTCTTCATTTACATGACACTACAACATTCTATGACAGCCATATTAACTCTTCATTTACATGACACTACAACATTCTATGACAGCCATGTTAACTCCCCGTTTACATGACATGAGGAGAATTGACACTGTTCTATGTAACTGAATGTCTAGGATCAGAACAGTATTCACTATTCTAAAGGTTGGCCCAACTCTCTTGTCTTCTTCTAGGTATTTTTCCAGAGGCAGAGAAAGACCCAGTGATCCAGATAGCCTCCATGGTGCAGCGACAGGGAGAGAAGGAACCCTTCATCCGCACCGTCTTCACCCTCCAGTCCTGCTCCAGCATCGTGGGCTCCCAGGTCCTGTGCTTCACTAAAGAGAGCCAGTTACTACAGGTAACATATACAAACACACAAACACACTTGTGGGGAGTTGAGCTTGGCTGCTTTAAGACCAACAGCAGTGGAGGTTCCCCCCTGATTGGCTCTTTGTATTCCCCCTGCAGAGCTGGGCTGAGTTTGTGAGGACAGTGGATGCAGACATCATCACTGGGTACAACATCCAGAACTTTGACCTTCCCTACCTGCTGAACAGAGCAGCTACCCTGAAGGTCAGTACAGACAGACTGGCCATGGTTCTATGGAGACTTCTAGAATCAGAACGTCCAGATTCTAAGTCTAACCTGCCAGATCAATGTCTGTTGATGCAGTATTTGTTGTATATTGTCTTGTTGTATGTGCATCTGTCAGTCTAACTACTGGAGCTGTTAAATGTACCTGCCTGTCAGTCTAACTACTGGAGCTGTACCTGGCTGTCAGTCTAACTACTGGAGCTGTACCTGCCTGTCAGTCTAACTACTGGAGCTGTACCTGCCTGTCGGTCTAACTACTGGAGCTGTACCTGCCTGTCGGTCTAACTACTGGAGCTGTACCTGCCTGTCAGTCTAACTACTGGAGCTGTACCTGCCTGTCAGTCTAACTACTGGAGCTGTACCTGCCTGTCAGTCTAACTACTGGAGCTGTACCTGGCTGTCAGTCTAACTACTGGAGCTGTACCTGCCTGTCAGTCTAACTACTGGAGCTGTACCTGCCTGTCGGTCTAACTACTGGAGCTGTACCTGCCTGTCATAAGATACTAGAAACCACTTACATTTACTTATAAAATAATATATATATAACAGTACATCATATAACATTATTACACCACTACTTATCTACAGTACAAAATGTACAGTACAGAATGAATAATACCACCATTCAACAATATTTCAATGTATGTGCATGTCTTCACAGTCCCGCTGTATTTATGTCCTGCTGTTTAAATCTGATTCTACTGCTGCATCAGTTACCTGACGTGGAATAGAGTTCCATGTAGTCATGGCTCTGTGTCGTACTGTGGAATAGAGTTCCATGTAGTCATGGCTCTATGTCGTACTGTGGAATAGAGTTCCATGTAGTCATGGCTCTATGTTGTACTGTGGAATAGAGTTCCATGTAGTCATGGCTCTATGTTGTACTGTGGAATAGAGTTCCATGTAGTCATGGCTCTGTGTCGTACTGTGGAATAGAGTTCCATGTAGTCATGGCTCTGTGTCGTACTGTGGAATAGAGTTCCATGTAGTCATGGCTATGTGTCGTACTGTGGAATAGAGTTCCATGTAGTCATGGCTCTATGTAGTACTGTGGAATAGAGTTCCATGTCGTCATGGCTCTATGTCGTACTGTAGAATAGAGTTCCATGTAGTCATGGCTCTATGTCGTACTGTGGAATAGAGTTCCATGTAGTCATGGCTATGTGTCGTACTGTGGAATAGAGTTCCATGTAGTCATGGCTCTATGTCGTACTGTGGAATAGAGTTCCATGTAGTCATGGCTCTATGTAGTACTGTGGAATAGAGTTCCATGTCGTCATGGCTCTATGTCGTACTGTGGAATAGAGTTCCATGTAGTCATGGCTCTATGTCGTACTGTGGAATAGAGTTCCATGTCGTCATGGCTCTATGTAGTACTGTGGAATAGAGTTCCATGTCGTCATGGCTCTATGTAGTACTGTGGAATAGAGTTCCATGTAGTCATGGCTCTATGTCGTACTGTGGAATAGAGTTCCATGTCGTCATGGCTATGTGTTGTACTGTGGAATAGAGTTCCATGTAGTCATGGCTCTATGTCGTACTGTGGAATAGAGTTCCATGTAGTCATGGCTATGTGTTGTACTGTGGAATAGAGTTCCATGTAGTCATGGCTCTATGTCGTACTGTGGAATAGAGTTCCATGTAGTCATGGCTCTATGTAGTATTGTGGAATAGAGTTCCATGTTGTCATGGCTCTATGTCGTACTGTGGAATAGAGTTCCATGTAGTCATGGCTCTATGTCATACTGTGGAATAGAGTTCCATGTAGTCATGGCTCTATGTCGTACTGTGGAATAGAGTTCCATGTCGTCATGGCTCTATGTCGTACTGTGGAATAGAGTTCCATGTAGTCATGGCTCTATGTCGTACTGTGGAATAGAGTTCCATGTAGTCATGGCTATGTGTCGTACTGTGGAATAGAGTTCCATGTAGTCATGTCTCTGTGTCGTACTGTGGAATAGAGTTCCATGTAGTCATGGCTCTGTGTCGTACTGTGGAATAGAGTTCCATGTAGTCATGGCTATGTGTCGTACTGTGGAATAGAGTTCCATGTAGTCATGGCTATGTGTCGTACTGTGGAATAGAGTTCCATGTCGTCATGGCTCTATGTCGTACTGTGGAATAGAGTTCCATGTAGTCATGTCTATGTGTCGTACTGTGGAATAGAGTTCCATGTAGTCATGGCTCTATGTAGTACTGTGGAATAGAGTTCCATGTAGTCATGGCTCTATGTCGTACTGTGGAATAGAGTTCCATGTAGTCATGGCTCTATGTAGTACTGTGTGCCTCCCATAGTCTGTTCTGGACTTGGGGACTGTGAAGAGACCTCTGGTGGCATGTCTTGTGGGATATGCAGGGGTGTCCAAGCTTTGTTCTAGTATTTTAAACATACACCTCTGTACATTCAGCCAGTCAACACTTCTTACAAAAACAAGTAGTGATGAAGACAATCTCTCTTGCACTTTGAGCCAGGAGAGATTGACATGCATGTCATTAATGTTAGCTCTGTGTTCTTTTAAGGGACAGCCGTGCTGCCCTGTTCTGAACCAACTGCAATTTTCCCAAGTCCCTCTTTCTGGCACCTGACCACACGCCTGAACAGTAGTCAAAGTGCGACAAAACTAGAGCCTGTAGGACCTGCCTTGTTGATAGTGCTGTTAAGAAGGTAGAAACTAGAGCCTGTAGGACCTGCCTTGTTGATAGTGCTGTTAAGAAGGTAGAAACTAGAGCCTGTAGGTCCTGCCTTGTTGATAGTGCTGTTAAGAAGGTAGAAACTAGAGCCTGTAGGACCTGCCTTTTTGATAGTGCTGTTAAGAAGGTAGAAACTAGAGCCTGTAGGTCCTGCCTTGTTGATAGTGCTGTTAAGAAGGTAGAAACTAGAGCCTGTAGGACCTGCCTTTTTGATAGTGCTGTTAAGAAGGTAGAAACTAGAGCCTGTAGGGCCTGCCTTGTTGATAGTGCTGTTAAGAAGGTAGAAACTAGAGCCTGTAGGACCTGCCTTGTTGATAGTGCTGTTAAGAAGGTAGAAACTAGAGCCTGTAGGACCTGCCTTTTTGATAGTGCTGTTAAGAAGGTAGAAACTAGAGCCTGTAGGTCCTGCCTTGTTGATAGTGCTGTTAAGAAGGTAGAAACTAGAGCCTGTAGGACCTGCCTTTTTGATAGTGCTGTTAAGAAGGTAGAAACTAGAGCCTGTAGGACCTGCCTTGTTGATAGTGCTGTTAAGAAGGTAGAAACTAGAGCCTGTAGGACCTGCCTTGTTGATAGTGCTGTTAAGAAGGTAGAAACTAGAGCCTGTAGGACCTGCCTTTTTGATAGTGCTGTTAAGAAGGTAGAAACTAGAGCCTGTAGGTCCTGCCTTGTTGATAGTGCTGTTAAGAAGGTAGAAACTAGAGCCTGTAGGACCTGCCTTTTTGATAGTGCTGTTAAGAAGGTAGAAACTAGAGCCTGTAGGACCTGCCTTGTTGATAGTGCTGTTAAGAAGGTAGAAACTAGAGCCTGTAGGTCCTGCCTTGTTGATAGTGCTGTTAAGAAGGTAGAAACTAGAGCCTGTAGGACCTGCCTTGTTGATAGTGCTGTTAAGAAGGTAGAGCAGTGCATTTATAGACAGACTTCTCCCCATCTTAACTACTGTTGTATCATTATGTTTTGACCATGACACTTGCTCATTACCACATTCATTACGAGATGTCATTTAGGTTTAGGGTTTAGTGAATCTCATCGTTTTGTCCCAAATACAATGCTTTTAGTTTTTAAATATTTAGGACAAACGTATTTCTTGCTACCCATTCCGAAACTAACTGCAGCTCTTTGTTAATTGTTGCAGTCACTTCAGTTGCTGTAGTAGCTGACGTGTGTAGTGTTGAGTCATTTACTCAGAGCCAGTGGCATGTCGTTAGTAAAGATAGAAAAAGGTAAGGGGCCTAAACAGCTGCCCTATAAGATACTAGAGATCCCCAAAACAGCAATGATTTTGGTCTGACCCAAAAAACAACTCGCACACAAACCTTCGACGCTAAGAAATGCATTTGAATTAGGCCCCAAAAATAACAATTGGATCTTCCTCAAATGAAATTCACGAAAATGTTGTTTTCATAAACAATGACCTTTAAAAAGGCTGATGGAGTAGCGTGGCTGTCTCTCCTACCTGCCACGTCTCCTCTATTAAAGTCATGGAAGGAGACATCTGGAGTGATGTCTGTGTCTCTGCCTCTGTGTCTCTGTGTCTCTGCCTCTGTGTCTCTGTGCTTCTGCCTCTGTGTCTCTGCCTCTGTGTCTCTGTGCTTCTGCCTCTGTGTCTCTGCCTCTGTGTCTCTGTGCTTCTGCCTCTGTGTCTCTGTGCTCCTGCCTCTGTGTCTCTGTGTCTCTGCCTCTGTGTCTCTGTGCTCCTGCCTCTGTGTCTCTGCCTCTGTGTCTCTGTGCTTCTTTCCTCTGTGTCTCTGCCTCTGTGTCTCTGTGCTTCTGCCTCTGTGTCTCTGTGCTTCTGCCTCTGTGTCTCTGCCTCTGTGTCTCTGTGCTTCTGCCTCTGTGTCTCTGTGCTCCTGCCTCTGTGTCTCTTGCTCTGTGTCTCTGTGCTTCTGCCTCTGTGTCTCTGCCTCTGTGTCTCTGTGCTTCTGCCTCTGTGTCTCTGCCTCTGTGTCTCTGTGCTTCTGCCTCTGTGTCTCTGTGCTCCTGCCTCTGTGTCTCTTGCTCTGTGTCTCTGTGCTTCTGCCTCTGTGTCTCTGCCTCTGTGTCTCTGTGCTTCTGCCTCTGTGTCTCTGCCTCTGTGTCTCTGTGCTTCTGCCTCTGTGTCTCTGTGCTCCTGCCTCTGTGTCTCTGTGTCTCTGCCTCTGTGTCTCTGTGCTCCTGCCTCTGTGTCTCTTGCTCTTTGGGGTTTTAGGCTGGGTGTCTGTGAAGCACTCTGTGGCTTTCTAAAAGGGCTTTCTAAAATGTATTTGATTGATATGTCTGATTGCAGGTCAAGCTGTTCCCCTACCTGGGCAGAGTACAGGGCATCAAGTCAGTCCTGAGAGACTCCAGTTTCCAGAGCAAACAGATGGGCCGCAGAGAGAACAAGATCCTCAACATGGAGGGACGAGTTCAGTTTGACCTGCTCCAGGTAACTGGCCGGCCGCTGACCTCTGACCTTATGTATAGGAACATATAACATACTCTCATCCAGTGTTGGAACCCGGAACCATATGTTGCGTGGTGTCCAGATACTAGATTATCTAGGTTCTAGGAGTAGAGGTTTTCAACTGTAGACCAGCGGAGCAGACAAGACGGAGTCAATATTTTTGTGACTGACCCTGTTTAGACTGGATTCATGTTTTGTCTGGACTGACCCTGGACCATAGTTAGACTCATCATGGATTCATGTTTTGTCTGACTGACCCTGGACCATAGTTAGACTCATCATGGATTCATGTTTTGTCTGACTGACCCTGGACCATAGTTAGACTCATCATGGATTCATGTTTTGTCTGACTGACCCTGGACCATAGTTATCATGGATTCATGTTTTGTCATCCCTGGATGGACTTCATGGATTCATGTTTTGTCTGACTGACCCTGGACCATAGTTAGACTCATCATGGATTCATGTTTTGTCTGACTGACCCTGGACCATAGTTAGACTCATCATGGATTCATGTTTTGTCTGACTGACCCTGGACCATAGTTAGACTCATCATGGATTCATGTTTTGTCTGACTGACCCTGGACCATAGTTAGACTCATCATGGATTCATGTTTTGTCTGACTGACCCTGGACCATAGTTAGACTCATCATGGATTCATGTTTTGTCTGACTGACCCTGGACCATAGTTAGACTCATCATGGATTCATGTTTTTGCGTGGACATTGCCATTGAGAGCTTCCATGATCTTAAAGCAGTCAACTGGGTGGGGATTCCTATGGACAGACTCCATAATGGAACACATACAAAGATGAGGCCTGTAACTCTATGCCCCTGGACCTGTCCATGTGGGTTCTTTAGGTGCTGCTGAGGGTCTACAGACTGTTCTGTTGTTCTCAGGGTCCTGTTCTGACAGCCTATTCCGAGTGTTCTGTCTGACTGACTCTGGACCTGTCCATGTGGGCTCTTCAGGTGCTGCTGAGGGACTACAGACTGTTCTGTTGTTCTCAGGTTTCTGTTCTGACAGCCTATTCCGAGTGTTCTGTCTGACTGACTCTGGACCTGTCCATGTGGGCTCTTCAGGTGCTGCTGAGGGACTACAGACTGTTCTGTTGTTCTCAGGGTTCTGTTCTGACAGCCTATTCCGAGTGTTCTGTCTGACTGACTCTGGACCTGTCCATGTGGGCTCTTCAGGTGCTGCTGAGGGACTACAGACTGTTCTGTTGTTCTAAGGGTTCTGTTCTGACTACAGACTGTTCTGACTGTTCCGAGTGTTCTGTCTGACTGACTCTGGATCTGTCCATGTGGGTTCTTCAGGTGCTGCTGAGGGACTACAGACTGTTCTGTTGTTCTAATGGTTCTGTTCTGACTACAGACTGTTCTGACTGTTCCGAGTGTTCTGTCTGACTGACTCTGGATCTGTTCATGTGGGTCCTTCAGGTGCTGCTGAGGGACTACAAACTGCGCTCGTACACACTCAACGCCGTCAGCTTCCACTTCCTGCAAGAACAGAAGGAGGATGTTCAGCATTCTATCATCACAGATCTGCAGGTACATCTCTCTCCTCTCTCTGCTCTCTCTCCTCTCTCTCTCTACTCTTTCTCTCCTCTCTCTCTCCTCTCTCTGCTCTCTCTCTCCTCTCTCTCCTCTCTCTGCTCTCTGCTCTCTCTCTCCTCTCTCTGCTCTCTCTCTCTGCTCTCTCTCTGCTCTCTCTCTCCTCTCTCTGCTCTCTCTCCTCTCTCTGTTCTCTCTCTCCTCTCTCTCTCTCTCTCTCTCTCCCTCTCTGCTCTCTCTCTCCTCTCTCTCCTCTCTCTGCTCTCTCTGCTCTCTCTCTCCTCTCTCTCCTCTCTCTGCTCTCTCTCCTCTCTCTGCTCTCTCTCCTCTCTCTGCTCTCTCTCCTCTCTCTCTCTCTCTCTCTCTCTGCTCTCTCTCTCTCTCTCTCTGCTCTCTCTCTCTCTCTGCTCTCTCTCTGCTCTCTGCTCTCTCTCTGCTCTCTCTGCTCTGCTCTCTCTGCTCTCTCTCTCCTCTCTCTGCTCTCTCTCCTCTCTCTCTGCTCTCTCTCTCTCTCTCTCTCTCTCTCTCTCTCTCTCTCTCTCTCTCTCTCTCTCTCTCTCTCTCTCTCCTCTCTCTGCTCTCTCTCTCTCTCTCTCTGCTCTCTCTCTCTCTCTCTGCTCTCTCTCTGCTCTCTCTCTGCTCTCTCTCTCTCTCTCTCTCTCTCTCTCTCTCCTCTCTCTCCTCTCTCTCTCTCTCTCTCTCTGCTCTCTCTCTCTCTCTCTCTCTCTCTGCTCTCTCTGCTCTCTCTCTGCTCTCTCTCTCTCTGCTCTCTCTCCTCTCTCTGCTCTCTCTCCTCTCTGCTCTCTCTCTCTCTCTCTGCTCTCTCTCGCTCTCTGCTCTCTCTCTCTCTCTGCTCTCTCTCCTCTCTGCTCTCTCTCTGCTCTCTCTCTGCTCTCTCCTCTCTCTGCTCTCTCTCCTCTCTCTGCTCTCTCTCTCCTCTCTCTCTCCTCTCTCTGCTCTCTCTCTCTCTCTCTCTGCTCTCTCTCTCCTCTCTCTGCTCTCTCTCTCTCCTCTCTCTGCTCTCTCTCTGCTCTCTCCTCTCTCTGCTCTCTCTCCTCTCTCTGCTCTCTCTGCTCTCTCTCTCCTCTCTGCTCTCTCTCTCCTCTCTCTGCTCTCTCTCTCCTCTCTCTGCTCTCTCTCTCCTCTCTCTGCTCTCTCTCTCTCTCTCTGCTCTCTCTCTCCTCTCTCCTCTCTCTGCTCTCTATCTCCTCTCTCTGCTCTCTCTCTCCTCTCTCTCTCTCTCTCTCCTCTCTCTGCTCTCTCTCTCCTCTCTGCTCTCTCTCTCCTCTCTCTGCTCTCTCTCCTCTCTCTGCTCTCTCTCTCTCCTCTCTGCTCACTTTCTGTCAGGTAGAGGCCTATTAGTACCCTGACTTTCCCCCAGATACTGACAGCGTCTCATTCATGTTTCCTCTCTTTCCCTCCCTGTCGTCCTTCTATCCCAGAATGGTAATGAGCAGACCCGGAGGCGCCTGGCGGTGTACTGCCTGAAGGATGCCTACCTGCCCCTGCGTCTGCTGCAGAAGCTGATGTGTGTGATCAACTACATGGAGATGGCCAGAGTCACCGGGGTTCCCCTCACCTACCTGCTCTCCAGAGGCCAGCAGATCAAAGTGGTGTCCCAGCTACTGCGGCAGGTGAGACACACACTCTTTCTCTCAATACACATTCCTAGAACACACGTTCTCACCTAAATGTTTGGGACCGAGAAAATGATGTCAACTCTGTGTGTGTGTTAGGCAATGAAACAGGGGCTGGTCATGCCAGTGGTGAAGCCTGAGGGAGGTGAAGACTACACTGGAGCTACAGTCATTGAGCCAGAGAAAGGGTGAGTAACACTGCTCTGAAGACTACTGGAGTTAGTCATTGAGACAGAGAAAGGGTGAGTAACACTGCTATGAAGACTACTGGAGTTAGTCATTGAGACAGAGAAAGGGTGAGTAACACTGCTCTGAAGACTACTGGAGTTAGTCATTGAGACAGAGAAAGGGTGAGTAACGCTGCTCTGTGTTTTAGGGTGTGTTCTGACATGGTTTTGACTTGTGATTTTAGCTTGATAGTTTTGTTTGTGTATTAATGTAATCTAATATTGATTAGATTTTTATTTGACTGTTCAACAAATATACACACAGTACCTCCATGCTGTCAGCGATAACACAGTAAAGTCTATGACCTATTTCCATTGTGGTCCCTTTATGTATTTCACTGTCTATGACTGCTCTGTGGGTAAAAACATCATCATGAAGTAATCTCTCTCTCTCTGGGTTCTCCAGATACTACAGCGTCCCCATCGCCACCCTGGATTTCTCCTCCCTGTATCCCTCCATCATGATGGCCCACAACCTCTGTTACACCACCCTGCTTCAGAAGGGCTCAGCAGAGAAGCTGGGGTGAGAGTCACTGTTGTTGTGTCGTTTCACTAACCAGGGCTCACCAACCTGTTCCTGGACAGATACCCTCCTGTAGGTTATAACTCCATCCCTGTTCCTGGAGAGATACCGTGTTGTAGGGTTTAACTCCAACCCTGTTCCTGGAGAGATACCGTGCTGTAGGATTTAACTCCATCCCTGTTCCTGGAGAGATACCGTGCTGTAGGATTTAACACCAACCCTGTTCCTGGAGAGATACCGTCCTGTAGGTTATAACTCCATCCCTGTTCCTGGAGAGATACCGTCCTGTAGGATTTAACTCCAACCCTGTTCCTGGAGAGATACCCTCCTGTAGGTTTTAACTCCAACCCTGTTCCTGGAGAGATACCCTCCTGTAGGTTTTAACTCCAACCCTGTTCCTGGAGAGATACCCTCCTGTAGGTTATAACTCCATCCCTGTTCCTGGAGAGATACCCTCCTGTAGGTTATAACTCCATCCCTGTTCCTGGAGAGATACCCTCCTGTAGGTTATAACTCCATCCCTGTTCCTGGAGAGATACCCTCCTGTAGGTTATAACTCCATCCCTGTTCCTGGAGAGATACCCTCCTGTAGGTTATAACTCCATCCCTGTTCCTGGAGAGATACCCTCCTGTAGGTTATAACTCCATCCCTGTTCCTGGAGAGATACCGTCCTATAGGTTTTAACACCAACCCTGTTCCTGGAGAGATACCGTCCTGTAGGTTATAACTCCAACCCTGTTCCTGGAGAGATACCGTCCTGTAGGTTTTAACTCCAACACTGTTCCTGGAGAGATACTGTCCTGTAGGTTTTAACACCAACCCTGTTCCTGGAGAGATACCCTCCTGTAGGTTTTAACACCAACCCTGTTCCTGGAGAGATACCCTCCTGTAGGTTTTAACACCAACCCTGTTCCTGGAGAGATACCCTCCTGTAGGTTTTAACTCCAACCCTGTTCCTGGAGAGATACCCTCCTGTAGGTTTTAACTCCAACCCTGTTCCTGGAGAGATACCCTCCTGTAGGTTTTAACTCCAACCCTGTTCCTGGAGAGATACCCTCCTGTAGGTTTTAACTCCAACCCTGTTCCTGGAGAGATACCCTCCTGTAGGTTTTAACACCAACCCTGTTCCTGGAGAGATACTGTCCTGTAGGTGTTAACTCCAACCCTGTTCCTGGAGAGATACCCTCCTGTAGGTTATAACTCCAACCCTGTTCCTGGAGAGATACCCTCCTGTAGGTTATAACTCCATCCCTGTTCCTGGAGAGATACCGTGTTGTAGGTATCATTCCAATCTAGCTACTTCAAGGCTCTGCAACAGGTGGCTGTGAAAAACTCAGCCAGTTTTGTATGACTGCATCCTTGATCGGTCGACCTACGTTGATTTTGTAAGTGACATGGGTGTCTTGTCTCCTTAGTCTGACCCCAGAGGACTTCATCAAGACTCCCACAGGAGACCTGTTTGTTAAGAGCTCGGTGAGGAAGGGACTTCTGCCTGATATCCTGGAGGACCTGCTCTCTGCCAGGAAGAAGTAAGCACTGACCTGGAGTCAGCTGGAACGAGGGTCTGTGCACATCTCCTAGGTTTCTCAATCTGATCTAGGATCAGTAACACTGCTATAGAGTATATGAGGGCTGTCTTTGTGCAGACTATTCCTTTTATAATTTTGGGTTTGTTTGCTTCTTTGTGTTTCCTGTCTAACTTAATGTGTAATTGCTTGCTGAGTTTGAGATGCAGGGCTCCCTTGCCAAATAGACTTGTTTCTCTATGGGACTCCCTGCTTAAATAAAGGTTACATACATGTAATGGCCAAAAGATGGCCTGGGGATGACAGGTGGTTCTTGTAGATTTCTGACATTTTAAGTGTGCTCCTAACCCATTTCACTCGCACAAAAGATAATTCAACTCTTGTGCCGTCAAATGACTAAAGCTGAGTTGTGTATGAGCCAATTCATCCTGGACAAAAGTCAGTCCATGCAGACCTTAACAAACAGTGAATGAACCGTGCTTAACAAACAGTGAATGAACCGTGCTTAACAAACAGTGAATGAACCGTGCTTAACAAACAGTGAATGAACAGTGCTTAACAAACAGTGAATGAACAGTGCTTAACAAACAGTGAATGAACAGTGCTTAACAAACAGGGAATGAACCGTGCTTAACAAACAGTGAATGAACCGTGCTTAACAAACAGGGAATGAACCGTGCTTAACAAACAGTGAATGAACAGTGCTTAACAAACAGTGAATGAACAGTGCTTAACAAACAGGGAATGAACCGTGCTTAACAAACAGTGAATGAACAGTGCTTAACAAACAGTGAATGAACCGTGCTTAACAAACAGTGAATGAACAATGCTTAACAAACAGTGAATGAACAGTGCTTAATAAACAGTGAATGAACCGTGCTTAACAAACAGTGAATGAACAGTGCTTAACAAACAGTGAATGAACCGTGCTTAACAAACAGTGAATGAACAATGCTTAACAAACAGTGAATGAACAGTGCTTAATAAACAGTGAATGAACCGTGCTTAACAAACAGTGAATGAACAGTGCTTAACAAACAGTGAATGAACAATGCTTAACAAACAGTGAATGAACAGTGCTTAATAAACAGTGAATGAACAGTGCTTAACAAACAGTGAATGAACAGTGCTTAACAAACAGTGAATGAACAGTGCTTAACAAACAGTGAATGAACCGTGCTTAACAAACAGTGAATGAACAATGCTTAACAAACAGTGAATGAACAGTGCTTAATAAACAGTGAATGAACCGTGCTTAACAAACAGTGAATGAACAGTGCTTAACAAACAGTGAATGAACAGTGCTTAACAAACAGTGAATGAACAGTGCTTAACAAACAGGAATGAACAGTGCTTAACAAACAGTGAATGAACAGTGCTTAACAAACAGTGAATGAACAGTGCTTAACAAACAGTGAATGAACCGTGCTTAACAAACAGGGAATGAACAGTGCTTAACAAACAGGGAATGAACAGTGCTTAACAAACAGGGAATGAACAGTGCTTAACAAACAGTGAATAGACAGTGCTTAACAAACAGGGAATGAACAGTGCTTAACAAACAGGGAATGAACAGTGCTTAACAAACTGTGAATGAACAGTGCTTAACAAACTGTGAATGAACAGTGCTTAACAAACAGTGAATGAACAGGGAATGAACAGTGCTTAACAAACAGTGAATGAACAGTGCTTAACAAACAGTGAATGAACCGTGCTTAACAAATGAAAGTTGTTGTGGTGGTTGTTATTTCTGACCCCCTTTCGATGTCTTCAGGGCCAAAGCGGAGCTGAAAAGGGAAACGGATCCTTTCAAGAAACAGGTCCTTGACGGTCGACAACTCGCTCTCAAAATCAGCGCCAACTCCGTCTATGGCTTTACAGGGGCTCAGGTGGGCAAGCTGCCCTGCCTTGAGATCTCACAGGTGAGCACCCTTCCCAGTTTCCTCAAGCATAGTGTCTCAAAGTGGAAACTGGGACCAGGACCCCAGGCCAGTGGAGCTGTAGGACTCCAGACAATGTCCTGTTTGTATTTACATACCCAGCCAACACCATGTCTTCAGACTTCTTAAGACATAAGAATGTCTTTGGACAAATCTTAAGACATCTTGGAAATACCATTGTCCCTAACCTCTCCCTGTGTTTCCAGAGAGTCACCAGTGTCCCTAACCTCTCCCTGTGTTTCCAGAGTGTCACCATTGTCCCTAACCTCTCCCTGTGTTTCCAGCGTGTCACCAGTGTTCCTAACCTCTCCCTGTGTTTCCAGAGTGTCAACAGTGTTCCTAACCTCTCCCTGTGTTCCTAACCTCTCCCTGTGTTTCCAGAGTGTCAACAGTGTTCCTAACCTCTCCCTGTGTTCCTAACCTCTCCCTGTGTTCCTAACCTCTCCCTGTGTTTCCAGAGTGTCACCAGTGTTCCTAACCTCTCCCTGTGTTCCTAACCTCTCCCTGTGTTCCTAACCTCTCCCTGTGTTTCCAGAGTGTCACCAGTGTTCCTAACCTCTCTCTGTGTTCCTAACCTCTCCCTGTGTTCCTAACCTCTCCCTGTGTTCCTAACCTCTCCCTGTGTTTCCAGAGTGTCACCAGTGTTCCTAACCTCTCCCTGTGTTCCTAACCTCTCCCTGTGTTTCCAGAGTGTCACCAGTGTTCCTAACCTCTCCCTGTGTTCCTAACCTCTCCCTGTGTTTCCAGAGTGTCACCAGTGTTCCTAACCTCTCCCTGTGTTCCTAACCTCTCCCTGTGTTTCCAGAGTGTCACCAGTGTTCCTAACCTCTCCCTGTGTTCCTAACCTCTCCCTGTGTTTCCAGAGTGTCACCAGTGTTCCTAACCTCTCCCTGTGTTTCCAGAGTGTCACCAGTGTTCCTAACCTCTCCCTGTGTTCCTAACCTCTCCCTGTGTTTCCAGAGTGTCACCAGTGTTCCTAACCTCTCCCTGTGTTTCCAGAGTGTCACCAGTGTTCCTAACCTCTCCCTGTGTTCCTAACCTCTCCCTGTGTTTCCAGAGTGTCACCAGTGTTCCTAACCTCCCCCTGTGTTCCTAACCTCTCCCTGTGTTTCCAGAGTGTTACTGGGTTTGGCAGACAGATGATTGAGCAGACCAAACAGCTGGTGGAATCCAAGTACACCATCGCCAACGGTTACCAAGCCGATGCCAAGGTGAGAGGAGAGCGAGGAGGACAGTCGTTACATCATCCTAACCTGTCCTTTCTTTTTCTTCTTCTCTTTTTAGTCGTTCTACTTTCACAACCCTCCTTGATTGTCTGTGTGTGTGTCAGGTCATCTACGGGGACACGGACTCCGTCATGGTCAAACTTGGCGTGGACACTGTGAGCAGGGCCATGGAGGTTGGGAGGGAGGCGGCAGAGTGGGTCTCTTCCCACTTCACCCCTCCCATCAAACTGGAGTTTGAGAAGGTACCAGTTCACCATTTAAAACACAGTTGCTAATAGCCCTGGGTGATGTTCAGTTGATAGGAAACATTTTAAAACTGAGTGAAACTATTGTTTGAAAACCCTAACCCCTGGGGGGGAAATGATTAAACCAGAAGGTACTACCACGGAGACCCTATTAAAATACTAAATTATAATATTTAATTTTATGGGTACAACCTGGGGTTGTCCAATTAGGAAAAACTTAATTTTTGATGTTGCATCGACAGTGTTTCCGAATGAACATAACCCAGGTCAAGTGCTAGAGCAAGCTGGCTTGTACTACTTTGTCTTTTGTTTAGTCTGGAATAAAGCTATGTTCATCCTCTCTTGGATGGTCAAATAACTAACATCCATACTCTCTCTTCTCTTCTCCCTATTGGACTTGACCCAAGGCTACTATGAGCTCCTTCTACGGTCAAATAAAGACTAGTTAAACTCCCTCTTATCGCTCTCTCTCTCCTCCCATCAGGTGTACTACCCCTACCTGTTGATCAACAAGAAGCGCTACGCAGGCCTCTACTTCTCCTCCAGCGCCGACACTCACGACAAGATGGACTGCAAGGGTATCGAGACGGTCCGCAGAGACAACTGTACCCTGGTGGCCAATCTGATCAACACCTGCCTGCAGACCATTCTGATAGACAGGTAGGTACCGTCTAGAACATTCTGATAGACAGGTAGGTACCATCTAGAACATTCTGATAGACGGGTAGGTACCATCTAGAACATTCTGTTAGACGGGTAGGTACCATCTAGAACATTCTGTTAGACGGGTAGGTACCATCTAGAACATTCTGATAGACAGGTGGTTACCATCTAGAACATTCTGTTAGACGGGTAGGTACCATCTAGAACATTCTGATAGACGGGTAGGTACCACCTAGAACATTCTGATAGACGGGTAGGTACCATCTAGAACATTCTGTTAGACGGGTAGGTACCATCTAGAACATTCTGTTAGACGGGTAGGTACCATCTAGAACATTCTGATAGACGGGTAGGTACCATCTAGAACATTCTGTTAGACGGGTAGGTACCATCTAGAACATTCTGTTAGACGGGTAGGTACCATCTAGAACATTCTGATAGACAGGTGGTTACCATCTAGAACATTCTGTTAGACGGGTAGGTACCATCTAGAACATTCTGATAGACGGGTAGGTACCACCTAGAACATTCTGATAGACGGGTAGGTACCACCTAGAACATTCTGTTAGACGGGTAGGTACCATCTAGAACATTCTGATAGACGGGTAGGTACCATCTAGAACATTCTGTTAGACGGGTAGGTACCATCTAGAACATTCTGTTAGACGGGTAGGTACCACCTAGAACATTCTGTTAGACGGGTAGGTACCATCTAGAACATTCTGATAGACGGGTAGGTACCACCTAGAACATTCTGATAGACGGGTAGGTACCATCTAGAACATTCTGTTAGACGGGTAGGTACCATCTAGAACATTCTGTTAGACGGGTAGGTACCACCTAGAACATTCTGTTAGACGGGTAGGTACCATCTAGAACATTCTGTTAGACGGGTAGGTAACATCTAGAACATTCTGTTAGATGGGTAGGTACCATCTAGAACATTCTGTTAGACGGGTAGGTACCATCTAGAACATTCTGTTAGACGGGTAGGTACCATCTAGAACATTCTGATAGACAGGTAGGTACCATCTAGAACATTCTGTTAGACGGGTAGGTACCGTCTAGAACATTCTGTTAGACGGGTAGGTACCATCTAGAACATTCTGTTAGACGGGTAGGTACCATCTAGAACATTCTGTTAGACGGGTAGGTACCACCTAGAACATTCTGTTAGACGGGCAGGTACCATCTAGAACATTCTGTTAGACGGGTAGGTACCATCTAGAACATTCTGTTAGACGGGTAGGTACCATCTAGAACATTCTGTTAGACGGGTAGGTACCATCTAGAACATTCTGTTAGACGAGTAGGTACCATCTAGAACATTCTGTTAGACGAGTAGGTACCATCTAGAACATTCTGTTAGACGAGTATGTACCATCTAGAACATTCTGATAGACGGGTAGGTACCATCTAGAACATTCTGTTAGACGGGTAGGTACCATCTAGAACATTCTGTTAGACGGGTAGGTACCATCTAGAACATTCTGTTAGACGGGTAGGTACCATCTAGAACATTCTGATAGACGGGTAGGTACCATCTAGAACATTCTGTTAGACGGGTAGGTACCATCTAGAACATTCTGTTAGACGGGTAGGTACCATCTAGAACATTCTGATAGACGGGTAGGTACCACCTAGAACATTCTGATAGACGGGTAGGTACCATCTAGAACATTCTGTTAGACGGGTAGGTACCATCTAGAACATTCTGTTAGACGGGTAGGTACCATCTAGAACATTCTGATAGACGGGTAGGTACCATCTAGAACATTCTGTTAGACGGGTAGGTACCATCTAGAACAGACATGGGCAAACTACGGCCCGTGGGCCACATACGGCCCGTTAGGCTTTTTAATCCGGCCCGCCGAACTTGTCCAAATTATAGTAAAAACCTCCTTTTTTCCCCTTTCCCTGCAATGCCCACGTTTCCCCAATAGATGGCGCACTCACAAACACATTGACCGTTGTTGGAGTGGCGCGTATTTATCTTTATTTCACTTTAATTTTCACTTCACCATTAAGCCCTTCTGTGAAAATGAGCGGACCAAAGAGAAGGAAAGTGGACAGCGAATGCCGAGTGTTTAATAAGGAGTGGACAACAAAATACTTCTTCACTGAAGTCCGATCAACGGCTGTATGTCTGATATGCCAAGAAGCTGTTGCGGTTTTCAAAGAGTACAATATCAGCCGTCACTTTGCCACGAAGCATGCAAACTATGCTAGCAAGCAGAAGATGCTGGTGTTGTTTGGCTCGACCTACGTGTGTGAGCAGACGTTTAGCGTCATGAAAATCAACAAAGCCCATCACAGATCCAAGTTAACTGACCAACACCTCAGATCTGTCCTGAGAATTGCCACAACAAAACTAACTCCAGACTTTGATGCACTGGCAAAAAAGGGAGACCAACAACACTGTTCCCACTGAAATGGTGAGTTTTTCTGCTGTGTTATGAAAAAATGCATATGGAAAGTTTGGAAGTGCGTCTTTTAATTAAGAGCAATGCGCATTTACGCACAGCAGCGGTACAGTAGCTTAATTAACACGCCGCACATCGCTCTTAATTTAAATTTAAATTTTCAGCTGATATTTAATACAGCCTATGTCTGTGTGATTGGCAACGATACACGTGTACTGTTTGCGCGTGAAGGCGAGGGCGTCCGTGGCGAGTTTGTAGAGCGCGCGGTCAGGACAATCCATCCATGATTTTGCGGAGTTTAACACAAGTAGATATTATTGAGCTTGAGTATTTCGTTGTGTAATAATATGTTTTGAATGTTGAAAGTGATTCCATTTTTCAATAAATGTTGATTTCTTTAACTTTGCACCTTCGATTGAAACTTATTAAAAACAGACGCAATCTTGATAAATCACAGTGCGTATGTTATTTTAATCTATTTACATTTCCTCCTCCCAGTATCTCCGAAAAATAGTATGTAAATGCCATATCTTGCATATTCCTTGAGACAAATTTATTAACTGATAAGGGCTATTTTTCACATTTGAAAGACAGTTAATAAATTGGGTTGTAGTGTTCTTACTGTGCTATGAGGTTTGCACACACTACATTTAATGCTTTAGTATATCCGCCCAAAACACTCCCTCCAAATGCTCCTGGCCCGGCCCCTCTGTCAAATTTTAGAACCCATTGTGGCCCCCGAGTCAAAAAGTTTGCCCACCTCTGATCTAGAACATTCTGTTAGACGGGTAGGTACCATCTAGAACATTCTGTTAGACGGGTAGGTACCACCTAGAACATTCTGTTAGACGGGTAGGTACCACCTAGAACATTCTGTTAGACGGGTAGGTACCATCTAGAACATTCTGTTAGACGGGTAGGTACCATCTAGAACATTCTGTTAGACGGGTAGGTACCATCTAGAACATTCTGTTAGACGGGTAGGTACCATCTAGAACATTCTGTTAGACGGGTAGGTACCATCTAGAACATTCTGTTAGACGGGTAGGTACCACCTAGAACATTCTGTTAGACGGGTAGGTACCATCTAGAACATTCTGTTAGACGGGTAGGTACCATCTAGAACATTCTGATAGACGGGTAGGTACCATCTAGAACATTCTGTTAGACGGGTAGGTACCACCTAGAACATTCTGATAGACGGGTAGGTACCATCTAGAACATTCTGTTAGACGGGTAGGTACCATCTAGAACATTCTGATAGACGGGTAGGTACCATCTAGAACATTCTGATAGACGGGTAGGTACCATCTAGAACATTCTGATAGACGGGTAGGTACCATCTAGAACATTCTGTTAGACGGGTAGGTACCATCTAGAACATTCTGTTAGACGGGTAGGTACCATCTAGAACATTCTGTTAGACGGGTAGGTACCATCTAGAACATTCTGATAGACGGGTAGGTACCATCTAGAACATTCTGTTAGACGGGTAGGTACCACCTAGAACATTCTGATAGACGGGTAGGTACCATCTAGAACATTCTGATAGACGGGTAGGTACCATCTAGAACATTCTGTTAGATGGGTAGGTACCATCTAGAACATTCTGTTAGACGGGTAGGTACCATCTAGAACATTCTGATAGACGGGTAGGTACCATCTAGAACATTCTGATAGACGGGTAGGTACCATCTAGAACATTCTGTTAGACGAGTATGTACCATCTAGAACATTCTGATAGACGGGTAGGTACCATCTAGAACATTCTGTTAGACGGGTAGGTACCATCTAGAACATTCTGATAGACGGGTAGGTACCATCTAGAACATTCTGTTAGACGGGTAGGTACCATCTAGAACATTCTGATAGATGGGTAGGTACCATCTAGAACATTCTGTTAGACGAGTATGTACCATCTAGAACATTCTGTTAGACGGGTAGGTACCATCTAGAACATTCTGTTAGACGGGTAGGTACCATCTAGAACATTCTGTTAGACGGGTAGGTACCATCTAGAACATTCTGTTAGACGGGTAGGTACCATCTAGAACATTCTGTTAGACGGGTAGGTACCATCTAGAACATTCTGTTAGACGGGTAGGTACCATCTAGAACATTCTGTTAGACGAGTATGTACCATCTAGAACATTCTGTTAGACGGGTAGGTACCATCTAGAACATTCTGTTAGACGGGTAGGTACCATCTAGAACATTCTGTTAGACGGGTAGGTACCATCTAGAACATTCTGATAGACGGGTAGGTACCATCTAGAACATTCTGTTAGACGGGTAGGTACCATCTAGAACATTCTGATAGACGGGTAGGTACCATCTAGAACATTCTGTTAGACGGGTAGGTACCACCTACTACAGAACGTTCTCATAAACCTGTTTCCATCCAACCATTTCATGCGGATGAATTACCGGGCTCGAGAAAGAAGTCATGACGCCGCTGATGGAAACAGGAAATGCCGCTACAATTTTATTAATGCCGACAGACAATTTGTTTATTCAACATGGAATCTTTTTGTGTCGGTAAAATGAATTATGTGATAAATTGCGGTGGGAAGTTTTTACCCAAACATATGTTATGTGGTCCTCCCACTATGACTCAGGAAAGCATACAGTTTATTAGTGTCCAGATGCACTATGTGATGAACTTCACAGGGTGCTGACAGTACAAGGTGATGAGCTTGATGCTGTTTTCCAATAAATATTGTCTTATTCTGGTGACATGATGATTAACACTTGGCTGCTGTTTGACAAATAGAAATATTGCTCTTATCCATAATAATGTCACCATGTAGGCTTCTATCTGCACTGTATCTGCCAGCTGTTGGTTAGAGCACACCTGACAATACCTGAGTGGACTGGGCACATTACTTATACAACACGTCTTTAGTGACAAAATAACCATTCAAGTGGAAAATGCGATGGAAACTCTTTTTTTATTCTTTACATGGGAATTTAGCCACAAAATAAATGTTTATGTGCGCTATGTCATCACGCACAGACATTATTTTATGACGATTTTTAAATATTCTCATAAAGATCTGTCGCAAATTGGATGGAAACCTATAGACATGTAGATTTATTTCAAGGCCTACCTTCAAAATCAGTGCCTCATTGCTTGACATCATGGGAGAATCAAAAGAAATCATCAGCCAAGACCTCAGAAAAATAATTGTAGACTTACGCAAGTCTGGTTCATCCTTGGTAGCAATTTCCAAACGCCTGAAGATACCATGTTCATCTGTACAAACAATAGTAAGCAAGTATAAACACCACAGGACCACGCAGCTGTCATACCGCTCAGGAAAGAGACGTGTTCTGTCTCCCTCCTGGTCTCTCTACCCTCCCTCCTGGTCTCTCTACCCTCTCTCTCTCCTGGTCTCTCTACCCTCCCTCCTGGTCTCTCTACCCTCTCTCTCTCCTGGTCTCTCTACCCTCCCTCCCTCCTCGTCTCTACCCTCCCTCCCTCCTCGTCTCTCTACCCTCTCTCTCTCCTGGTCTCTCTACCCTCCCTGGTCTCTCTACCCTCCCTGATCTCTCTACCCTCCCTCCCTCCTGGTCTCTCTACACAGAGATCCCCAGGGTGCGGTGGCCCACGCCAAAGAGGTGATCTCTGACCTGCTGTGTAACCGCATCGACATCAGCCAGCTGGTTATCACCAAGGAGCTGACCCGCACAGCCCAGGAGTACGCTGCCAAGCAGGCGCATGTGGAGCTGGCCGAGAGGTAAGGAGGGAGAAATGGGGTGGAAAGGCTCATTGTAATGGCTGGATTGGAACGGTTGATGGAAGCCCATCCAAATAAGTTGTTGTTTTATCTTTGTTACCAGTTGATAACCTCTGACCCCTCACCTCTATAGGATGAAGAAGAGAGACGCGGGTAGCGCCCCCCAACTGGGAGACAGAGTTCCCTATGTCATCATCAAAGCTGCCAAAGGAGTAGCAGCATACATGAAGTCTGAGGTTAGAACTGTGTGTGTCTGTCTATTGGAGGCTATTGGAAATATTCATGTGATTGTCGGCGTGTCGTGGAAAGGTATACATTAATTAACATTCACACAAATCATTTCTATTGTGTGTGTAGGATCCAATCTATGTTCTGGAGAACAACATTCCCATTGACACCCAGTACTACCTGGAACAACAGCTCTCCAAGCCACTGCTCCGCATCTTTGAGCCCATCCTGGGAGAGAGCAAAGCAGAGAGCGTCTTACTGAGTGAGTCAGCACACACACACACACACACACACACACACACACACACACACACACACACACACACACACACACACACACACAGGGTCTCTTCCTTTCTCTCTGCCCTCTCACTCACACACACACACACATGCACAAATACATACACCATCACTGCTGCTGCTATTAGACTAATTGCAGTAATAAAGTTGATGTGTGTTTCAGAGGGGGATCACACGCGCTGTAAGACAGTGTTGACCTCCAGGGTGGGGGGGCTCATGGCCTTCGCCACCAAGAGGAGCGCCTGTATCGGGTGCAGAGCAGTGCTGAAGGACGATGGTGAGAGAGAGTAATAATGTAGTGTGTGTGTGTGTGTGTGTGTGTGTGTGTGTGTGTGTGTGTAAGTTTATCAGTTTCATGGATGGATTAGTGGGAACACACAGCCACAGTAGAAAGAAGATGTTCCCACTGTGTGTTCCCACTAATCCATCCTCTTTTTTATAGTGGCTGTGTGTTCCCACTAATCCATCCTCTTTCTACAGTGGCTGTGTGTTCCCACTAATCCATCCTTTCTACTGTGGCTGTGTGTTCCCACTAATCCATCCTCTTTCTACTGTGGCTGTGTTCCCACTAATCCATTCATCTTTCTACAATGAATGTTCCCACTAATCCATCCTCTTTCTACAGTGGCTGTGTGTTCCCACTAATCCATTCATCTTTCTACTGTGGCTGTGTTCCCACTAATCCATTCATCTTTCAACAATGACTGTTCCCACTAATCCAACCTATTTCTACTGTGGCTGTGTTCCCACTAATCCAACCTATTTCTACTGTGGCTGTGTGTTCCCACTAATCCATTGTTCTACTGTGGCTGTGTGTTCCCACTAATCCAACCTATTTCTACTGTGGCTGTGTGTTCCCACTAATCCATTGTTCTACAGTGGCTGTGTGTTCCCACTAATCCAACCTATTTCTACTGTGGCTGTGTGTTCCCACTAATCCAACCTCTTTCTACTGTGGCTGTGTTCCCACTAATCCAACCTATTTCTACTGTGGCTGTGTGTTCCCACTAATCCAACCTATTTCTACTGTGGCTGTGTTCCCACTAATCCAACCTATTTCTACTGTGGCTGTGTGTTCCCACTAATCCAACCTATTTCTACTGTGGCTGTGTGTTCCCACTAATCCATTGTTCTACTGTGGCTGTGTGTTCCCACTAATCCAACCTATTTCAACTGTGGCTGTGTGTTCCCACTAATCCATTGTTCTACAGTGGCTGTGTGTTCCCACTAATCCAACCTATTTCTACTGTGGCTGTGTTTTCCCACTAATCCATTGTTCTACTGTGGCTGTGTGTTCCCACTAATCCGTCCTCTTTCTACTGTGGCTGTGTGTTCCCACTAATCCATCATTCTACAGTGGCTGTGTTCCCACTAATCCAACCTCTTTCTACAGTGGCTGTGTTCCCACTAATTGAACCTTTTTCTACTGGGGCTGTGTTCCCACTAATCCAACCTCTTTCTACAGTGGCTGTGTTCCCACTAATTGAACCTTTTTCTACTGGGGCTGTGTTCCCACTAATCCAACCTCTTTCTACAGTGGCTGTGTTCCCACTAATCCAACCTCTTTCTACTGTGGCTGTGTTCCCACTAATCCAACCTCTTTCTACTGGGGCTGTGTTCCCACTAATCAAACCTTTTTCTACTGGGGCTGTGTTCCCACTAATCCAACCTCTTTCTACTGTGGCTGTGTGTTCCCACTAATACGTCCTCTTTCTACTGTGGCTGTGTGTTCCCACTAATACGTCCTCTTTGTGTACGTGTTTAACTATGCCACAAGAATAGTAAACAAACAAACATTTTTTTTGGTCCCCACAAGGTCAAAAGCTATTTCTAGGGGGCTTAAGGTTAGGGTATGGGTTAGGGAAAATAGGATTTTGAATGGGACTGAATTGTGTGTTAGGTTAGTTGTACAAAACTGTGTGATTTGTAATCTCTGCTTTCCTCCCCACAGCGGCTGTGTGTGATTTGTAATCTCTGCTTTCCTCCCCACAGCGGCTGTGTGTGATTTGTAATCTCTGCTTTCCTCCCCACAGCGGCTGTGTGTGATTTCTGTAAGAAGAAGGAGTCGGAGCTGTACCAGAAAGAGGTACAATATATCAACCTGTTGTGTTAATCTGGGTCCTGTTCATTAGGAACTAATATATCAACCTGTTGTGTTAATCTGGGTCCTGTTCATTAGGCATTAATATCAACCTGTTGTGTTAATCTGGGTCCTGTTTATTAGGAACTAATATATCAACCTGTTGTGTTAATCTGGGTCCTGTTCATTAGGAACTAATATATCAACCCTGTTCTGTTAATCTGGGTCCAGTTCATTAGGAACTAATATATCAACCTGTTGTGTTAATCTGGGTCCTGTTCATTAGGAGCTAATATATCAACCTGTTGTGTTAATCTGGGTCCTGTTCATTAGGCACTAATATCACCTGTTCTGTTAATCTGGGTCCTGTTCATTAGGAACTAATATATCAACCTGTTCTGTTAATCTGGGTCCTGTTCATTAGGCACTAATATATCAACCTGTTGTGTTAATCTGGGTCCTGTTCATTAGGCACTAATATATCAACCTGTTGTGTTAATCTGGGTCCTGTTCATTAAGAACTAATATATCAACCTGTTGTGTTAATCTGGGTCCTGTTCATATAGGAACTAATATATCAACCTGTTGTGTTAATCTGGGTCCTGTTCATTAGGATCTAATATATCAACCCTGTTCTGTTAATCTGGGTCCTGTTCATGAGGAACTAATATATCAACCTGTTGTGTTAATCTGGGTCCTGTTCATTGGGCACTAATATATCAACCCTGTTCTGTTAATCTGGGTCCTGTTCATTAGGAACTAATATATCAACCTGTTGTGTTAATCTGGGTCCTGTTCATTAGGCACTAATATATCAACCTGTTGTGTTAATCTGGGTCCTGTTCATATAGGAACTAATATATCAACCTGTTGTGTTAATCTGGGTCCTGTTCATTAGGCACTAATATATCAACCTGTTGTGTTAATCTGGGTCCTGTTCATATAGGAACTAATATATCAACCTGTTGTGTTAATCTGGGTCCTGTTCATTAGGAACTAATATATCAACCCTGTTCTGTTAATCTGGGTCCTGTTCATTAGGAGCTAATATATCAACCCTGTTCTGTTAATCTGGGTCCTGTTCATTAGGCACTAATATCACCTGTTCTGTTAATCTGGGTCCTGTTCATTAGGCACTAATATATCAACCCTGTTGTGTTAATCTGGGTCCTGTTCATTAGGAACTAATATATCAACCCTGTTGTGTTAATCTGGGTCCTGTTCATTAGGCACTAATATCACCTGTTGTGTTAATCTGGGTCCTGTTCATTAGGCACTAATATATCAACCTGTTGTGTTAATCTGGGTCCTGTTCATTAGGAACTAATACATCAACCTGTTGTGTTAATCTGGGTCCTGTTCATTAGGAACTAATATATCAACCTGTTGTGTTAATCTGGGTCCTGTTCATTAGGAACTAATATATCAACCTGTTGTGTTAATCTGGGTCCTGTTCATTAGGAACTAATATATCAACCTGTTGTGTTAATCTGGGTCCTGTTCATTAGGAACTAATATATCAACCTGTTGTGTTAATCTGGGTCCTGTTCATTAGGAACTAATATATCAACCTGTTGTGTTAATCTGGGTCCTGTTCATTAGGAACTAATACATCAACCTGTTGTGTTAATCTGGGTCCTGTTCATTAGGAACTAATATATCAACCTGTTGTGTTAATCTGGGTCCTGTTCATTAGGAACTAATATATCAACCTGTTGTGTTAATCTGGGTCCTGTTCATTAGGAACTAATATATCAACCCTGTTCTGTTAATCTGGGTCCTGTTCATTAGGAACTAATATATCAACCCTGTTCTGTTAATCTGGGTCCTGTTCATTAGGAACTAATATATCAACCCTGTTCTGTTAATCTGGGTCCCGTTCATTAGGCATTAATATCAACCTGTTCTGTTAATCTGGGTCCTGTTCATTAGGAGCTAATATATCAACCTGTTGTGTTAATCTGGGTCCTGTTCATTAGGAACTAATATATCAAGCTGTTCTGTTAATCTGGGTCCTGTTCATTAGGAACTAATATATCAACCCTGTTCTGTTAATCTGGGTCCTGTTCATTAGGAACTAATATATCAACCTGTTGTGTTAATCTGGGTCCTGTTCATTAGGAACTAATATATCAACCTGTTGTGTTAATCTGAGTCCTGTTCATTAGGAACTAATATATCAACCTGTTGTGTTAATCTGGGTCCGGTTCATTAGGAACTAATACATCAACCTGTTGTGTTAATCTGGGTCCTGTTCATTAGGAACTAATACATCAACCTGTTGTGTTAATCTGGGTCCTGTTCATTAGGAACTAATATATCAACCTGTTCTGTTAATCTGGGTCCTGTTCATTAGGCACTAATATATCAACCTGTTGTGTTAATCTGGGTCCTGTTCATTAGGAACTAATATATCAACCTGTTGTGTTAATCTGGGTCCTGTTCATTAGGAACTAATATATCAACCTGTGGTGTTAATCTGGGTCCTGTTCATTAGGAACTAATATATCAACCTGTTGTGTTAATCTGGGTCCTGTTCATTAGGCACTAATATATCAACCTGTGGTGTTAATCTGGGTCCTGTTCATTAGGAACTAATATATCAACCTGTTGTGTTAATCTGGGTCCTGTTCATATAGGAACTAATATATCAACCTGTTCTGTTAATCTGGGTCCTGTTCATTAGGCACTAATATATCAACTTGTTGTGTTAATCTGGGTCCTGTTCATTAGGCACTAATATATCAACCTGTTGTGTTAATCTGGGTCCTGTTCACTAGGCACTAATATATCAACTTGTTGTGTTAATCTGGGTCCTGTTCATTAGGCACTAATATATCAACCTGTTGTGTTAATCTGGGTCCTGTTCATTAGGATCTAATATATCAACCCTGTTGTGTTAATCTGGGTCCTGTTCATTAGGCACTAATATATCAACCTGTTCTGTTAATCTGGGTCCTGTTCATTAGGAACTAATATATCAACTTGTTGTGTTAATCTGATGCTAAATATTTAATGTAACAGGGATAATACATGCGTACATTGGGGTGTGTCGTGGTGATAACGACTTACTAATGGTGAATCCATCTGATAACTACACTGAACAAAAATATTAATTCAACATAGAAAGTGCTGGTCCCATGTTTCATGAGCTGAAATAAAAGATCCCAGAAAAGCTTATTTCTCTCAAATTTTGGGCATCATTTTGTTTACATCCCTGTTTGTGAGCATTTCTCCTTTACCAATATAATCTATCCACTTGACAGGTATGGCATATCAATAAACTGATTAAACAGCATGATCATTACACAGGTGCACCTTGTGCTAGGGATAGTAAAAGGCCATTCTAATATATGCAGTTTTGTCACACAACACAATGTCACATGGAGCAATTGGCATGATGACTGCAGGAATGACAACCAGAGCTGTTAGCAGAGAATTGAACTTGCATTTCTCTACCATAAGCCACCATCAAAGTTGTTTTATAGAATTTGGCAGTACATCCAAACGGCCTCACTACCGCAGACTACGTGGAACCACGCCAGCCCCCCGGGGGAGGGGTTTTAGTCTGTAATTAAGCCCTTTTGTGGGGAAAAACTAATTCTGATTGGTTGGACCTGGCTTTGCAGTGGGTGACCCTATGCCCTCCCATGTTTGTACCCCTGCCCAGTCATGTGAAATCCATAGATTAGGGCCTAATGAATGTATTTCAATTGACTGATTTCCTTATATGAACTGTATCTCAGCAAAATCTTTGAAATTGTTCCATGTTGCGTTTTATATTTTTGTTCAGTATACTTTAATGGTGAATTTCTCCTGATTTGTACTTACTAATGTTGAATCTCTCTGATTAATACTTACTAATGGTGAATCTCTTTAAATTCTAGATCTTCCACTTAAGTACTCTGGAGGAGCGCTTCTCTCGCCTGTGGACACAGTGTCAACGCTGTCAGGGCTCTCTCCATGAGGATGTGCTCTGTACCAGGTACACACACAAACACCCACACACACACACACATGCATACAATTGGTATACAGATGTGTGTGTTTGAAAGTTACTTTCCCGGTACATCGTTAATGTGACTCTCACAGGGTGATGTCAAGCTCCAAGTTTGTTTACAATCTAAAGATAACTTCAGTAAATAAATACTTAGGTGACATTTCTGAAACAGGATATATTCTATATTCACTTCTGACATGGGAGATACTCTATATTCACTTCTGACATGGGAGATACTCTATATTCACTTCTGACATCAAAAACATTGTAGTTACTCCACAATACTAACCTAAATTACAGAGTAAAAAGAAGCCTGCACAGAATTTTAAAAAATATTCCAAAACATGTATCCTGTTTGAAGCAAGGCATTAAAGTAAAACTGCAAAAAATGTGGCAAAGAAATACAATTTATGTCCTGAATACAACATGTTATATTTGGGACAAATCCAATACAACACATAACTGAGTACCACTCTTCCTATCCTCAAGCATGTTGGGGGCTGCATCGTGTTATGGGTATGCTTGTCATCGTCAAAGACTATAGTTTTTAAGGATAATAAGACACAGAATAGAGATAAGCACAGACAAACTCCTAGTGGAAACTCTGATTTGGTCTGCTTTCAAACAGACACTGTGAGACAAATTCATCTTTCAGCAAGACAATACCATAAAACACAACGCCAAATACACACTGGAGTTGCTTACCAAGACGACATGGAATGTTCCCGAGTGGCCTAGTTTTTTATTTAAATCAACTTGAAAATCTATGGCAAGACATGAAAATGGCTAGCAATGATCAACAACCAACTTCAGAGCTTGAAAAATATTTAAAAGAACATTTAAGGTGGTTAATATCACCACTCTTAATATCAAATGTTACTGGTCACATGCACATGTTCAGCAGATGTAATTGTGGGTGTAGCAAAATGCTTGTGTTCCTAGCTCCAACAGTGTAGTAGTATCTAACAATTCACAACAATACACACATCTAAAAGAATGGAATTAAGAAATATATAAGTATTAGGACGAGCAGTAGAGGTGAAACACCTTTAAACAGCCCCCACGCATCTCTCTGATTCAGAGGGGTTGGGTTAAATGCGGAAGACACATTTCAGTTGAATACGTTGTTGTACAACTGACTAGGTTTCCCCCTTCTCCCTTTCAACCCCTGTAACACAGTTGAACCAAGCTGTCAGAGTTGAACCAAGCTGCCCCAGTAACCAAGCTGTCAGAGCAGCAGTCCCTTATAAAGCATGGGCTGAGGCACACCCAGCAGTCCCTTATAAAGCATGGGCTGAGGCACACCCAGCAGTCCCTTATAAAGCATGGGCTGAGGCACACCCAGCAGTCCCTTATAAAGCATGGGCTGAGGCACACCCAGCAGTCCCTTATAAAGCATGGGCTGAGGCACACCCAGCAGTCCCTTATAAAGCATGGGCTGAGGCACACCCAGCAGTCCCTTATAAAGCATGGGCTGAGGCACACCCAGCAGTCCCTTATAAAGCATGGGCTGAGGCACACCCAGCAGTCCCTTATAAAGCATGGGCTGAGGCACACCCAGCAGTCCCTTATAAAGCATGGGCTGAGGCACACCCAGCAGTCCCTTATAAAGCATGGGCTGAGGCACACCCAGCAGTCCCTTATAAAGCATGGGCTGAGGCACACCCAGCAGTCCCTTATAAAGCATGGGCTGAGGCACACCCAGCAGTCCCTTATAAAGCATGGGCTGAGGCACACCCAGCAGTCCCTTATAAAGCATGGGCTGAGGCACACCCAAACCTTTTTTGTAGGTTCTGACGGACGGTAAACTGTATAAAAAGAATGTTGCACACTGTATTGGTTGTATTACATTTCTGGGAGCATATCTCCTGTGAAAATAGCAAAAATTGTCCCATAACAAAGATCCACCACCATATTTTACAGTAGGTATGGGGTTTTGTTCTGCTGATGCATCCTCATTTAGACGCCCCACCCCTGGTGTGCGTGGCCAAAGACCTCTATTTTCATGGATCTTTGATGTTATGAGGCTATTTTGCTTCCACTGTTCCTGGGGCCCCTTGTTAAGGCCAGGGGGATAATGTACTTCACCAAGTACCAGGATATTTTTGGCAAAAACCTGCTTGCCTCTGCCAGGAGGCTGAAACTTGGCCACAAGTGGATCTTCCAGCAAGACAATAACCCCAAGCACACATCAAAATCCACAAATACATTTTTATTGGCCACTAAATCAAGATTTTGCAATGGCCATCTCAGTCTCCAGACTTGAAACCCATTTGAAAACCTGTGGTTTGAATTGAAGAGGGCAGTCCATATGCACAGACAATGGATATCAGGGATCTGGAAGCATTCTGTATGGAGGAATGGTCTAAAATCCCTCATATTGGATTCTCCAACTCATAAAACCTTTTAGAACAAGGCTCAGTACCTTTAACCCTCGCAAGGTGAGGTATTGTAAAGGGGAGAAAAAAAACTATTACCTAATCAAAATCTCTTTCTCTGAGCAATGATATAAGCATAAAATGTTTATGGAGCATACAGTATTTTAATTATTTTATACATTTTTGCTCATCTTTATCAAGGTTGTCAATAATTTAGGACCCCACTGTATATATGATATTATTTATAAGTAAATGTTGCTGTGTCTCCCTCTATCTAGCCGGGACTGTCCCATATTCTACATGAGGAAGAAGGTGCAGAAAGATCTGGATGATCAGGAGAAGCTGGTGTCTCGCTTTGGATGGTGAGAGGCAGAACCAACTGAGACTCCATATTCACCGGCTCCCCTCTCTCTCCCCACTCTTTCTCAGACTCTCTCCCTCTCCTTGAAAGGATTTGTACTGTATTTTCTTCTTATAAGAATTGTAAATGTTACACTTAGACTTTTTTCTTGAATTATGAATCTAAATAAATGGCATCTTTTTTTAGAAATGTGTCTTACCATAGTTGTCTGTCTTCAGTCTAGAAGATCTCAGTTGCATTGAACTAAAAGTATGGTGGTGGATGTTGTAGTATGTTGAGTACTAAAAGTTAATAACCAATGCAAAGCAGCAGTCGTTTTTTACTAAACACTTCTAATAGGCTACATTCCCATGCCATGTGTTATGATAGACTCGTGCCGGTATTTCGGAAGCATCTCCGTAGGAGTTGTGATCCAGGATAGGGTTTACAAAGGGAGGGTATACAGTACTCAGACGTTTTACAGCCTTATTCTAAAAGGGTTTAAATCGTCCCCCGCCTCAATCTACACACAATACTCCGTAATGACAAAGCAAAAAAAAACAGTTTTCATACAAATGTTTACAAAATAAAGAAACTGAAATATCTCATTTATATAAGTATTCAGACCCTTTACTCAATACTTTGTTGAAGCACCTTTGGCAGAGTTTCCAGCCTGGAGTCTTCTTGGGTATGACTCTACATGCTTGACAGCTGTATTTGGGGACTTTCTCCCATTCTTCTCTGCGGATCCTCCAAACCTCTGTCAGGTTGGATGGAGAACGTCGATGCTATTCTCAGGTCTCCCCAGAGATGGATCAGGTTCAAGTCCGGGCTCTGGCAGGGCCACTCAAGGACATCCAGAGACTTGTCCCAAAGCCACTCCTGCGTTGTCTTGACTGTGTGCTTAGGGTCATTGTCCTGTTGGAAGGTGAACCTTTGCCCCAGTCTGAGGTCCTGAGCGCTCTGAAGCCGATTTTCATCAAGGATCTCTGTACTCATCTTTCCTGACTAGTCTCCCGGTCTCTGCCGCTGAAAAACATCCACACAGCATGATGCTGCCACCATGCTTCACCGTAGGGATGGTGCCAGGTTTCCTCCAGATGTGACGCTTGGCATTCATGCCAAAGAGTTCAATCTTGGTTTTATCAGACCAGAGAATCTTGTTTCTCATGGTCTGAGAGTCCTTTCAGTGCCTTTTGGCAAACTCCAAGAGGACTGTCATGTGCTTTTTTACTGAGGAGTGGCTTCTGTCTGGCCACTCTACCATAAAGGCCTGATTGGTAGAGTGCTGCAGAGATGGTTGTCCTTCTGGAATGTTCTCCCATCTCCACAGAGGAACTCTGGAGCTCTGTCAGAGTGACCATCGGTTTCATGGTCACCTCCCTGACCAAGGCCCTGCTCCCCAGATTGCTCAGTTTGCCGGGCAGCCAGCTCTTGGAAGAGTCTTGGTGGTTCCAAACTTCTTCCATTTAAGAGTGGTGGAGGCCACTGTGGTCTCGGGGACTTTCAATGCTGCAGTAATTTTTTGGTAGCCTTCCCCAGGTCTGTGCCTCGACACAATCTTCTCTCGGAGCTCTACCAACAATTCCTTTGACCTCATGGCTTGGTTTTTGCTCTGACATGAACTGTCAACTGTGGGATCTTATATAGCCAGGTATGTGCCTTTCCAAATCATGTCCAATCAATTGAATTTACCACAGGTGGACTCCAAGTTGTAGAAACATCTCAAGGATGATCTATAGAAACAGGATACACGAGCTCTCATAGCAAAGGGTGTAAATACTTCTGTTTTTTATTTGTAATAAATTAGCAAAAAATCTAAACCTGTTGTTGCATTGTCATTATGGGATATTGCATGTAGATTGAGGACATTTTTGTTTGGTACATTTCAGAATAAGGTCGTAACCTTCAAAATGTGGGAAAAAGGAAAGGGTCTGAATACTTTCCAAATGCACTGTATTACGGATAACTTTCTAAATTTACCAGTAAACTACCAGAATGTTGGTATTTTTCAAGGATTATATGTAATCTAGCACAAGACCAATAGTGGCCCTTTTGGGTACTTCAGATTATCACGTGTCTAACTATCTCTGGCCCTTGTTGAAATTGTTAAATGAGATGATTTTCACATTTTTAAAAATCACGACAAAGCTGTAAAATATCCTAAATATAAACCATTTATTTAGTAAATACCATTATTTGTGTTTAATGAAGGTTTCAGCGTGAAATATCCTTTATAGTTTCTATGACGGCCATTTATTTGTGTATTTTTTTGTCATTATTTTGGCATCAAACTGGTGGCAGTTGTGGGGGAAAAAAGTAAATAGTTGCAGAATTAATTGAATAGAATGTCATTGTTGATTAGATATTTTGAAATAGGCTATATTCTCTTGAACGATATGGTCCATCTGCTAGAAACTAATGGACCATATAGACATAGTACTTCAGTCTGTTTTTTTCACTGACAGCTGTAAGCTGCTGTATTGTCAAGCAGCGGTGTTGTTCTACCGATTTATTCCAGGAAGGCTTCTGCACACTACACTTTCACTTTAGTATCTTACCTAGTTATTTTCTGATCTAAATTCCCTTTTGTAGCTTTGGGAGGTACAGTGCCTCCAGAAAGTATTCACGCCCCTTTACTTTTTCTACATTTTGTTACAGCCTGAGAGAAAAGAAAAACCTGCACACTGCTCTTGCTAGTATCGGCCTTAACCGTTTGCGTGTAGGGGGCAGTATTTTAGTTTTTGTCTAAAAAAAACTTACCCATTTAAAACTGCCTATTTCTCAGCCCCAGAAACTAGAATATGCATATCATTGTCAGATTAGGATAGAAAACACTCTAAAGTTTCCAAAACTGTCAAAATATTGTCTGTGAGTATAACAGAACTGGTATTGCAGGCGAAAACCTGAGGAAAATCCAATCAGGAAGTGCCTCTTATTTTGAAACCTCTCTGTTCCTATGCGTGCCTATCCTCCATTTAAAGGGACATCAACCAGATTCCTTTTTCTATGGCTTCCCTAAGGTGTCAACAGTCTTTAGACATAGTTTCAGGCTTTTATTTTGAAAAATTAGCGAGAAAGATCACATTGCGTAAGTGGATAGGTGGAGGCTCTCAGAGTGAGTTTTGTTTCTCCCTGTCCTATTGAAAAACCTACACTCCCGGTTGATATATTATCGAATATATATTTTGAGAACAATCTGAGGATTGATTATAAAAAATGTTTGACATGTTTCTGTGGACATTATGGATATTATTTGAATTTGTGTCTGCGTTGTCGTGACCGCTCTGTCCTGTGGATTTCTGAACATAACGCGACAAACAAACGGAGGTATTTTGGATATAAAAATAATCTTTATGGAACAAAAGCAACATTTGTTGTGTAACTGGGAGTCTCGTGAGTGAAAACATCTGAAGATTATCAAAGGTAAACGATTAATTTGATTGCTTTTCTGATTTTCGTGACCAAGCTACCTGATGATAAGTGTACTTAATGTTTTGTCATGCGATCGATAAATTTACACAAACGCTTGGATTGCTTTCGCTATAAAGCATAATTTCAAAATCTGAGACGACAGGTGGATTAATAAAAGGCTAAACTGTGTTTTGCAATATTGCACTTGTGATTTTATGAATATTTTTTAGTAATATTATTGGACTGGCGCTATGCTATTCAGCGGTTACTGATGACAATTATCCCACTACCGGGATGGGGTGCGTCAACAAGTTTTAAGGACTTTGCCAGAGCTTTTGAGTGTTTTTAATTTGCACTCTTATGTAGACATTGCTCCACACACATCCGTTTAATGCGTTGAATGGGGTTGGAGTCTAGGAAAAATAAACATGTTAGTTACCAAATATAACAATGTGCACATAAAATATATTAAACACGTCTGTAAAACCACAATGAGGACATCGACCTATCAAGTAAGTGAATAATCCATGTCGTTTCTCCTGATTGTTCACTAATTCTCTATTTGGGAGTGTCGTGAAAAGTCTACACAGGGACTCTAAATCAATTTTAAATTAATAATTCTTTATCTGTGCACCAACTCAATGCACTAAGTACACATGTCAATCAGGAGCTCCTCCGGGGCAGTCTCGTTAGTTCTTTATATACTGCAGGCAAGTAATATTTGTATGATTTAGCTAATTAATTCATTATTGACGTTTGCTTCATGTGACCAAACAATACTGGGTCATACATGTGACTGACCAATACCTCACAAGGCTTCTCTAAACTGAGACCTTGAAACTGATCTTACAGTCTCAAAAACAGGTTCTGGGCGTACTGCCAAATTGCAGATACTGATAGAGGATTTGTTCAGTCACTTGCATGAACACAGAAATTGGTTATTAGAAAAGCACATGAATAGAACACAAACATAAAATGTTCCATCACAGGAGAATGAGAGGTTTTACCTACATAACACAACCCACATGGACATTTAATCATGTAGATAACATGGGTGGGGGTGCACATAATGTCATTTATTTGGAAGCGTTTTCCTGTGTGTGCATGGCAGAAATATTCACACTTCATCACATTGTTGCACTGTGCTGTATGTTACCCTTTCTATGAGTTTATAATATAAACTACAATGCGAAAGCTACTGATTACGTGACTGTTAATCATGTCAGCACATGTAACAGCAGTTTCCAGACCCTTTTTTTGTTCCTTATTCTTCCTCTCCCCAATTCACTTAAACTATACTGTTTTATTTCCTTTGGGCTTCACCAGAGCACCCCCTAGTGGTTGGAATACAACTGTATTAATCCCCTTACATATAGCTACCATTTGGAACAGAGTGTAAAAGAGCCTGGCTCATTTTCTTTTGTGGCTGACAGTTGGCATGGCCTACTTGTGCGTAAATTGCGACCTCTGCTATATACAAAAGTCAAATCAAATCTGTGGGTTCTTAACTTCAGCTGGCAAAGCTGGGACCCATTGTAAAACATGCCAGTGTTTCTCAACAGCATCTCCCACTTTGCGCGAGTTCAAAGTATATGTGGTGGTGAACAGTGTTCTTTAGCGCTAGTGACGCTAGTGGTTCCTGTTTGAAGCAACACATATTTAACAAACTAATATTTACAAAGTATTTGATCACACTTAACAATAAATTGTATCCTATTCAAAGTCAAAAGCATTTTACATAACTGTACTAACATTACAGAACATGAATGTATAGTCACAGGAATATAATATAATCATCTGATGTATTAATGTCCATATCTGAAGTCATGACCACTGTCAACCGCATCAAGTCACACGGTTGTGTTAGAACCAAAGGGTGCGTGTGTGTGACTGTTGTCATGGAGACCCAGGTGTTCCTCCAGGACCCGAGAAGGCTACTCTACCTGGCACAAGGACACTGAGCAAGGGTTACAACTATCTAGTCCAAAAGCTGGATAGAGGGGCTCAGTGAATGTGGTGTGGAATGTGTACATATGGGTCAATGTTTCAGAGTAGACCGTGTAGAAGGACAGAGTGCCGGCCGGCCAATCCAGATACATTCCTATTCTGTGCCTAGAGTGGTTCCTAAAGGGGGGAATGTAATATCTGCGCCATTATGACGAAAATGTGTTTTGTACTCCATACACCAGGACTTGTCATTGTGTCCAATGGCAACGTCGTTGGAGATGCTGCCTTTTCTTTTGATTCCTTTGTACGTCACTCCGAGAGCAACATCATTACTTGACTCCGTTTCCCAGTAATGGCGCTCAGTCAGACCCTCTCTACAAAGAACCTGAAAAGCGTCATAAAATCTCTCTGGGTGATCAGGATATGGCTGTTTCTTAATCTCATATCTCACCACTCTGTTTCCTTCAGACAGAGAGAGGTGATTGTTTGCTGTGTTTGGGTCCAGTGTGAGATCACAGGCATCTGTAGACAAGAGGTAAGAGGAGAGGATCAGCTGGATTAAACCAGGAGTGTACTGTTACCAGGGCTGTCAAACTAGTTTAAAACTATGTGTCATATAATACCTTATTATGTACCATGTCAAGTATAATGTATTCTTACACTTCTTCAGCAGCTCCAGTTTCACCCAGCACTCATCGTTCTGGTCAATACTGTGCGAGAGGCAGGAGAACAGAGTGTGAATATACTCAAAGGTCTTACTAGAGTATCTTGCATTATTTTCATCAACTGCACTTACTTGATGTTCAGTCTACAGGTTGGATCTTCCATAGTAGCAGAAAGCATCTTCCCTCCTGAGTCTCCTGGGTAATTGTAGCTCAGGTCCAGCTCTCTCAGGTGGGAGGGGTTTGACGTTAGTGCTGAAGCCAGAGAATCACAGCCTTCCTTTGTGACTCTACAGAATGGCAGCCTGCAAAGAGGTAATGACGATCCTTGGCGCATAAATCGTGCTTTTATTACTCACAGCAGATTCAGACATGAGACCAAATTACAAGGTTCAAGACACGCCAACTTTATGATACAGCTATCTGCCATAGGATTGCTTTCGAAATAGAAATAGACAATATTCATAAGATTACTTTTGCAAAGCACCTTTTCTCCTGTACTTTACTACCGGGGAAAAGTGTGAAACGATGTCTCAAAAGGATGGAGGGTATCGTTGGAAATTGTAGACATGGAACAAAACGTTTGGACCCACGTGTTTATTCATCAAAGTTGATATAGCGATGGGGATTAAACGTACTGACACGGAAACTACACGCCAAGAGAACACGGTCTACTTACAGTATGGGGATTAAACATACTGATACGGAAACTACACGCCAAGAGAACACGGTCTACTTACAGTATGGGGATTAAACATACTGACACGGAAACTACACGCCAAGAGAACACGGTCTACTTACAGTATGGGGATTAAACATACTGACACGGAAACTACACGCCAAGAGAAAACGTTCTACTTACAGTATGGGGATTAAACATGCTGACACGGAAACTACACGCCAAGAGAACACGGTCTACTTACAGTATGGGGATTAAACATACTGACACGGAAACTACACGCCAAGAGAACACGGTCTACTTACAGTATGGGGATTAAACATACTGACACGGAAACTACACGCCAAGAGAACACGGTCTACTTACAGTATGGGGATTAAACGTACTGACACGGAAACTACACGCCAAGAGAACACGGTCTACTTACAGTATGGGGATTAAACGTACTGACACGGAAACTACACGCCAAGAGAACACGGTCTACTTACAGTATGGGGATTAAACATACTGACACGGAAACTACACGTCAAGAGAACACGGTCTACTTACAGTATGGGGATTAAACATACTGACACGGAAACTACACGCCAAGAGAACACGGTCTACTTACAGTATGGGGATTAAACATACTGACACGAAAACTACACGCCAAGAGAACACGGTCTACTTACAGTATGGGGATTAAACGTACTGACACGGAAACTACACGCCAAGAGAACACGGTCTTCTTACAGTATGGGGATTAAACATACTGACACGGAAACTACACGCCAAGAGAAAACGGTCTACTTACAGTATGGGGATTAAACATACTGGCACGGAAACTACACGCCAAGAGAACACGGTCTACTTACAGTATGGGGATTAAACATACTGACACGGAAACTACACGCCAAGAGAACACGGTCTACTTACAGTATGGGGATTAAACGTACTGACACGGAAACTACACGCCTAGAGAAAACGGTCTACTTACAGTATGGGGATTAAACATACTGACACGGAAACTACACGCCAAGAGAAAACGGTCTACTTACAGTATGGGGATTAAACATGCTGACACGGAAACTACACGCCAAGAGAAAACGGTCTACTTACAGTATGGGGATTAAACATACTGACACGGAAACTACACGCCAAGAGAACACGGTCTACTTACAGTATGGGGATTAAACATACTGACACGGAAACTACACGCCAAGAGAAAACGGTCTACTTACAGTATGGGGATTAAACATGCTGACACGGAAACTACACGCCAAGAGAAAACGGTCTACTTACAGTATGGGGATTAAACATACTGACACGGAAACTACACGCCAAGAGAACACGGTCTACTTACAGTATGGGGATTAAACATACTGACATGGAAACTACACGCCAAGAGAAAACGGTCTACTTACAGTATGGGGATTAAACATACTGACACGGAAACTACACGCCAAGAGAACACGGTCTACTTACAGTATGGGGATTAAACGTACTGACACGGAAACTACACGCCAAGAGAAAACGGTCTACTTACAGTATGGGGATTAAACGTACTGACACGGAAACTACACGCCAAGAGAAAACGGTCTACTTACAGTATGGGGATTAAACGTACTGACACGGAAACTACACGCCAAGAGAACACGGTCTACTTACAGTATGGGGATTAAACGTACTGACACGGAAACTACACGCCAAGAGAAAACGGTCTACTTACAGTATGGGGATTAAACGTACTGACACGGAAACTACACGCCAAGAGAACACGGTCTACTTACAGTATGGGGATTAAACGTACTGACACGGAAACTACACGCCAAGAGAAAACGGTCTACTTACAGTATGGGGATTAAACATACTGACACGGAAACTACACATCAAGAGAACACGGTCTACTTACAGTATGGGGATTAAACATACTGACACGGAAACTACACGCCAAGAGAACACGGTCTACTTACAGTATGGGGATTAAACGTACTGACACGGAAACTACACGCCAAGAGAACACGGTCTTCTTACAGTATGGGGATTAAACATACTGACACGGAAACTACACGTCAAGAGAACACGGTCTACTTACAGTATGGGGATTAAACATACTGACACGGAAACTACACGCCAAGAGAACACGGTCTACTTACAGTATGGGGATTAAACATACTGACACGGAAACTACACGCCAAGAGAACACGGTCTACTTACAGTATGGGGATTAAACGTACTGACACGGAAACTACACGCCAAGAGAACACGGTCTTCTTACAGTATGGGGATTAAACATACTGACACGGAAACTACACGCCAAGAGAAAACGGTCTACTTACAGTATGGGGATTAAACATACTGACACGGAAACTACACGCCAAGAGAACACGGTCTACTTACAGTATGGGGATTAAACATACTGACACGGAAACTACACGCCAAGAGAACACGGTCTACTTACAGTATGGGGATTAAACGTACTGACACGGAAACTACACGCCAAGAGAACACGGTCTTCTTACAGTATGGGGATTAAACATACTGACACGGAAACTACACGCCAAGAGAAAACGGTCTACTTACAGTATGGGGATTAAACATACTGACACGGAAACTACACGCCAAGAGAACACGGTCTACTTACAGTATGGGGATTAAACATACTGACACGGAAACTACACGCCAAGAGAACACGGTCTACTTACAGTATGGGGATTAAACGTACTGACACGGAAACTACACGCCTAGAGAAAACGGTCTACTTACAGTATGGGGATTAAACATACTGACACGGAAACTACACGCCAAGAGAAAACGGTCTACTTACAGTATGGGGATTAAACATGCTGACACGGAAACTACACGCCAAGAGAAAACGGTCTACTTACAGTATGGGGATTAAACATACTGACACGGAAACTACACGCCAAGAGAACACGGTCTACTTACAGTATGGGGATTAAACATACTGACATGGAAACTACACGCCAAGAGAAAACGGTCTACTTACAGTATGGGGATTAAACATACTGACACGGAAACTACACGCCAAGAGAACACGGTCTACTTACAGTATGGGGATTAAACATACTGACACGGAAACTACACGCCAAGAGAAAACGGTCTACTTACAGTATGGGGATTAAACATGCTGACACGGAAACTACACGCCAAGAGAAAACGGTCTACTTACAGTATGGGGATTAAACATACTGACACGGAAACTACACGCCAAGAGAACACGGTCTACTTACAGTATGGGGATTAAACATACTGACATGGAAACTACACGCCAAGAGAAAACGGTCTACTTACAGTATGGGGATTAAACATACTGACACGGAAACTACACGCCAAGAGAACACGGTCTACTTACAGTATGGGGATTAAACATACTGACACGGAAACTACACGCCAAGAGAAAACGGTCTACTTACAGTATGGGGATTAAACGTACTGACACGGAAACTACACGCCAAGAGAACACGGTCTACTTACAGTATGGGGATTAAACATACTGACACGGAAACTACACGCCAAGAGAAAACGGTCTACTTACAGTATGGGGATTAAACATACTGACACGGAAACTACAAGCCTAGAGAAAACGGTCTACTTACAGTATGGGGATTAAACATACTGACACGGAAACTACACGCCAAGAGAACGCGGTCTACTTACAGTATGGGGATTAAACATACTGACATGGAAACTACACGCCAAGAGAAAACGGTCTACTTACAGTATGGGGATTAAACATACTGACACGGAAACTACACGCCAAGAGAAAACGGTCTACTTACAGTAACGTTAAGTGTTCCCCTTGGTAGGATAGAGCCTTGTTGATGTTTGATCAGATGATCATGTAGCCTAAACAAACTCGTCAGTCAGAAAAGAAAGCTGACACGAAAAATCTAAATCAATTGTGCAATTTGTTATCGTTCTCCTATTGTCAACTACATATGCATTGGTTAATTCTAGAGCGATGTATATTGACGTTCACAACTGTTGGGTGCAATTTTTGGTACAAAACATTTCCGCCTTGTGTTTAATCTTCTCCGTTTTAGACTGTTGTTGGACCGGATCCGATACCTCTCCTGAAAAATTATTGAAACTTTTTGCAATGTAAAAATTATAATAAAAGCGATCCAAGTTCTTTCGAGTTGCCTCTTCGTTACTTCTCCTGCCCCCCACCCCCCCACCCAGCAAAAATAATGTAATGTGAAAAAGTCGATTTTCAGCCCGGGCCTAATACTGTAAGAGTTCATTTGGGTTGGCACGGCCTGGGTTTATGGTTTGCGCAACATTGTAACCTATGTTTGAGACCAACGCATGGTCGTGGCTGTGTGAGAAGAGCGCCAGTATCTCTCACAGAATTAGAACGAGATTTACTTTCTATGTTCTCTCTCCCTCTCTCTGCTCTCGCTCCCTCTCTCTGCTCTGATAGACATGAGCCTGCAACTCATCTCTCCAGCGTTGCACTTTGTTTATTTCCTTATAAAATCATAGCTGCACGAAGGGTTCTGAACGAACTGCAGCACCCCTGATAAATTGAAATACATTTGACTGTTCAGAAAGAAATTAAATAATTCAGAATAGTCTACTACACCATGAGAAGGCCTATAATTTAGCAACGGAGGATCAATAGTAGAAAAATATATATATATATAGTGTCGTAGCTGAATCAGAATTAGTTGGGTAACATAGATAAATAAGATGTTTTATTGTTACATCATAATATGCTTATGTGAGATACTTGTCGGCAGTTGCATTTTCCTTTCTTCTCTAGGGAAAAGTCACTTGGGGCCCAGAGAGGGGAGAGGTCAGGCTTGTCCTTTACATGTCTGGTAATAGGCAGAATATCAGAATGGAACATTGTCTTCATATGTGAACATTTTTGAACATCTTCATATGTGAATGTATCTGTTAAACCATGTGAAGGGCTCCACAATGTCTGTACTCCAGTCACTCCCTCCTTTTCCCATTGGGGGGAGGAGTATGGCAGTGTCTGAAACCATTGTATTACCCCTCTGATGTTGCACTAATCTTGAGATAGTATACGACCTAGAAGTCACTCCCCTCAGCGAGCTTGTCCAGGGGTGGGGTGTATTTGAGATTGGAGTATGTAGAATTGACAATTGATATATGCCATTGGATGAGGTAATGTTTTGGTACTATGAAGTACCAAGAACGAGATTAGAACCTAATTTTAGAGAGCAAACTGAACAATAATTTATAGCTAATGCTATCTGGCTATGGGATACTCCTCTCTCAAGTAAAAGGCCCTTTGTGAAGTTTCTGAGATCTGTGGTTCGTCATGTAAGTTGAGAGGGGTGTATCTTGGCTATAAAAGATCTTTGTATTCTCTTATAGGCACTCTCAGAATTCATTTATAGACACTGAATTGATCTGAGAGTCAAAGGGAAATGGTGAAGCTCATTTGATTAAAGATTAAGTTTAAATATAACTGATTTGTGTGTGGTTTGTAAACTCTCCTCATTTAGTAATACAGGAAATTACCACGACATAAGCCTAGCTGTGGATTGTAGCCAAATAACAAGGAATAGCCTACAGTCAGGAACGCGCAGGAAATCTGCCAGTGAAAAAACAGAATGCAGACAAAACAGGCCTTTCGCGATATTTCAAACACAAAAGAGAGAAAACAGGTTGGAAAGCAAATGGCTCCTGCTGAAAAGAGAATACTCTAGACGTCCTGAGTGGCACAGCAGTCTAAGGCACTGCATCAAATCAAATTGTATGGTCACATACATGTTTTTAGCAGATGTTATTGCGGGTGTAACTAAATGCTTATCATCTCAGTGCTAGAGGCGTCACTACAGACCCAGGTTCGATCCCGGTGTGTATCACAACTGGCTGTGATCGGCAGTCCCATAGGGTGGCGCATAAATGGCCCAGAATCGTCCAGGTTAGGGGAGGGTTAGGCCGGGAAGGCTGTCTTTGAAAATAAGAATTTGTTCTTAATTGACTTGCCTCGTGAAATATATCAAATCAAATTTTATTTGTCACATACACATGGTTAGCAGATGTTAATGCGAGTGTAGCGAAATGCTTGTGCTTCTAGTTCTGACCGTGCAGTAATATCTAACAAATTCACAAGGTATACCTTGTACACATAAATGTAAAGGAAGGAATAAGAATATGTACATATAAATATATGGATGAGATATATATATATATATATATTTGGCACGAGCAAATCGCCATCACCAGCGAGTGATGGGTGAAACTAGAATTTATTTTTAGGTCTATAATTTCCTCCTCATATTGTAGCCTACAATACGTGTCTCACACCTCGGCTGTTGATGGACTCAAGACAAGGTCGTTTTTATTTACATCAGATTGTCAGCTCGTCACGGAGGTAAAGTTGGTTTTATATTCGAACAATCAACAGACGTTCGCAAAAAGCCATTTAAAAATGTAAAAACCAATAACTAATTCACCGTTTGTCACGGAGATAAAGTTGGTTTTATATTCGGACAATCAACAGACGTTCGCAAAAAGCCATTTAAAAATGTAAAAATTAATAATTAATTCACCGTTTGTCACAGAATCATCAAACTAGATATGATTTGTTCTAGAAATGTGTAGTATACTTTTACAAGTTTTGTTATGTGGAAAAATTCCAGTTTTGATTTGATAGAGGGCATGTGGTCAAAGTTCTAATTAGTCTGTTATACCCAGTCAGAAGGGGCCTGGCATAAAATTATGCATTTTCAGTCATATTAAATTAGATTACAGGAAAAAACACGGGATGAAGGGGTCAGGCCTGACTAACAAAGAAGACAGGTGGATGATCAAGAGGACCAAGACAACCAAGAGGATCAACATGGACATTCACAGTGGAGATAAGGAAAACTAAGAGTGAACCATACCATACACTACCGTTCAAAAGTTTGGGTCAATTAGACATTTCCTTGTTTTTGGAAGATTTTATTTTAAATTGTCCATGAAAATAACATCAAATTGATAAGAAATACAATGTACATTGTTAATGTTGTATATGAATATTGTAGCTGGAAACGGCAGATTTCTTATGGAATATCTACATAGGCGTACAGATGCCCATTATCAGCAACCATCACTCCTGTGTTCCAATGGCACGTTGTGTTAGCTGCTGCAAATCTGTCGTTCTGCCCCTGAACAGGCAGTTAACCCACTGTTCCTAGGCCGTCATTGAAAATAAGAATTTGTTCTTAACTGACTTGCCTAGTAAAATAAAGGTAAAATAAAATAAAAAATAGCTAATCCAAGTTTATAATTTTAAAAGGTTAATTGATCATCAGAAAACCTTTTGTAATTATGTTAACACAGCTGAAAGCTGTTGTCCTGAATAAAGAAGCAATAAAACTGGCCTTTAGATCAGTTGAGTATCTGGAGCATCAGCATTTGTGGGTTCGATTACAGGCTCAAAATGGCCAGAAACAAATAACTTCCTTCTGAAACTCATCAGTCTATTCTTGTTCCGAGAAATGATGGCTATTCCATGCATGAAATTGCCAAGAAACTGAAGATCTCGTACAACGCTGTGTACTACTCACTTCATAGAACAGCGCAAACTGGCTCTAACCAGAATAGATAGAGGAGTGGGAGGCCCCGTGCACAACTGAGCAAGAGGACAAGTACATTAGAGTGTCTAGTTTGAGAAACAGATGCCTCACAAGTCCTTAACTGTCAGCTTCATTAAATTGTACCCTTAAAACACCAGTCTCAACGTCAACATGCTTGCTTGCTAACCCCGGTCTGCTAACTGCTAGCTTGCTAGCCCCCAGTCTGCTAACTGCTAGCTTGTTAGCCTCGGCCTACCAACTGCTAGCATGTTAGCCCCGGACTGCTAACTGTCTGAATCGCCGTGTCCCCAGCCAGCCCAACCACTCACTGGACCCATATGATCACTTGGCTACGCATGCCTCTCTCTAATATCAATGTGCCTCGTCCATTACTGTCCTAGTTAGTGATTACTGTCTTATTTTACTGTAGAGCCTCTAGCCCTGCTCAATATGCCTTAACCAACCATGTTGTTCCACCTCCTACATATGCGACGACGATATCACCTGGTTTAAACGTCTCCAGAGACAAAATCTCTCTCATCATTACCTCCAATGTGTTCACATCCTACCTTACCTTTGTCTGTACACTATGTCTTGAATCTATGCTATCATGCCCAGAAACATGCTCCTTTTACTCTCTGTTCCGAACGTGCTTGATGGCCAGTTCCTATAGCCTTTAGCCGTACCCTTATCCTACTTCTCTTCTGTTCCTCTGGTGATGTAGAGGTTAATCCAGGTCCTGCAGTTCCTAGCTCCACTCCCACTCCCCAGGTGCTCTCATGTGTTGACTTCTGTAACCGTAAAAGCCTTGGTTTCATGCATGTTAACATTAGAAGCCTACTCCCTAAATTTGTTTTTCTCACTGCTTTAGCACACTCTGCCAACCCGGATGTCTTAGCCGTGTCTGAATCCTGGCTTAGGAAAACCACCAAAAACCCTGAAATCTGCATCCCTAACTACAACATTTTCCGCCAAGATAGAACTGCCAAAGCGGGCGGTGTTGCAATCTACTGCAAAGATAGCCTGCAGCGTTCTGTCTTACTATCCAGGTCTGTACCCAAACAATTCGAGCTTCTACTTACTTCAAAAAATTCACCTTTTCAGAAACACGTCTCTCACCGTTGTTGCTTGCTATAGACCACCCTCTGCCCCCAGCTGTGCCCTCAACACTATAGGTGAATTGATTGCCCCCCCCCACCTATCTTCTGAGCTTGTGCTACTAGGTGACCGAAACTGGGACATGCTTAACACCCCGGCCATCCTACAATGTAAGCTTGATGCCCTCAATCTCACACAAATTATTAATGAACCTACCAGGTACAACCCCAAATCCGTAAACACAGGCACCCTCATAGATGTCATCCTAACTACCTCGCCCTCCAAATACACCTCTGCTTCTTTCAATCAAGATCTCAGCAATCACTGCCTCATTGCCTGCATCCGTAATGGGTCTGCGATCAAACGACCACCCCTCATCACTGTCAAACGTTCCCTAAACACTTCTGCAAGCAGGCCTTTATAACTGACCTAGCCGGGGTATCCTGGAAGGACATTGACCTCATCCCATCAGTAGAGGATGCCTGGTTATTTAAAAGTGCCTTCCTCACCATCTTAAACAAGCATGCTCCAATCAAAAAATGTAGACCCAGGAACAGATATAGTCTTTGGTTCACTCCAGACCTGTCTGCCCTTGACCAGCACAAAAACATCCTGTGGCCTCCAACTGCTTTAGCATCGAATAGCCCCCGTGATATGCAACTTGTCAGGGAAGTTAGGAACAAATATACATTCGCAGTTAGGAAAGCTAAGGCTAGTTTTTTCAAACAGAAATGTACATCCTGTAGTAGAAACTCAAAAAAGCGCGCACCGCGAACTAAGCTAACCGTTTCACATCCGTTACATATGCTAGACATTTATAGAATAAATCATATCTAGTTTGATGTTTCTGTGGAAAACGGTGAATTAGTTATTGATTTTTACATTTTTAAATGGCTTTTGGTGAATGTCTGTTGAATGCCCGAATGTGTGAATGTAAAGCCAACTTTACCTCGGTCAGTTTGTCAGTGTCAAAGTAGCCATTTCCATCATTTGTGCGGTATAAAATAAAACGTTTTTGCCAAAGTCTCCAGTCATGTAAAATGACGTAGAATTGCATGAAATGCGTTTATAAAAGGCCAAAGTTTTACCCGACCATAGGCTACTAAACATGTTTACAGCAGGGTTGAAATGTCAAGGCTATGTTCCCGCTTGAGCGGATAATGCATTCACGTTAAACGCTGCATGTCAGCGGAATTGGAAATGACCTTCACATTTCTTTCAAGGAATCTGTAAGGCTTCAGTTTGAATAGAGCCCTAGATAAACACCAATCATAAATAAGTAGCCTATTGTCGCATGTCTTTGGGTATAAGCCATAGTAAAAGTTGACGGGAGATTGTGATGGGGCAGTTAAAAATTATCTTTGGGCCGATACCTTAGAAAGAGTTGGTTGGATAGAGAGAAATGACGTGCTAATTTATTAAATTAAGCTCATATGTATATACAAATGAGTTGTTATTTTCAAATGTTATTATTTAATCAATATAATAACAAAACATAGAAAAGAGAGTAGCCTACCAACCTCAGAGTCTCCAGTTTACAGTGGGGATTCCCCAGTGCAGTAGACAGCAGCTTTACTCCTGAATCCTTCAGGTCATTGTTACTCAGATCCAGCTCTCTCAGGTGTGAGGGGATGGTCTGAAGAGCTGACGCCAGTGCTTCACAACTTTCGTTATTGAGATTACATTGATAGAGCCTAAATGAAACATTTCAAAGAAACATATGAAGACAGAACCTCCCCAGTCCCTGCCAGCCACCATCACGATTGAAACTGTTTTACTCAGCGACTTGTTTAGTTGGATTTGGCCCAAACCTTTTAGCCTGTGTCCCAGATCTGTTTTTGATCCATGCACCGTTTTCTCCTATATCAGCTGTTGAACTCTGTAGCTGTCTTAAAATCAACATTGGCCTCTTAATGACATCCCTGTTAACCTGTTATGTTGACCTTGCTCCAAGGAATATGTACTTAGAGTCTTGGAATTTGGTTAAACCTCCCCCTGGTCACTGCCTGTCCACAATATCCATGGGATGATTTAGAAATACTCCATAATATTTCTTTAACATTGAAAGTGTGGAGTTGATTGTGGAGATCAGTGAAAATAATCAGGCTATATCCTTCAGGAAATACAAACCTGAGAACAAGAAACATACTGACCTCAATTTCTCCAGTTTACAGTGTGGACTTTTGAGTCCAGTGGAGAGCAGCTCCACTCTTAAATCCATCAGGTCACAGTGAACAATGTCCAGCTCTTTCAGATTAGAGGAATTTGAGCTGATAGCTGAGACTAGTACTTCACAGAAGTCGTCTGTTAGTGTATTTCGATTCAGCCTGTACACAAGATTTATTTCATTTTATTATAACATGCATTTTGTTTGGAATTCAAAGATACCAACATGCTAAATCAAAACACCTGCATTTATTTAGTAAATCAAACAACCCCTGACAAAGAAATGAATGACTTTGAATTCACAGTCCAAATCGATGTACTAACAGAAAAACTACTGACCTCAGTATCTCCAGTTTACAGTGTTGACTCCCTAGTCCAGTAGAGAGTACCTCAACTACAGAATCCCGCAGTGTGAAGTTACTCAAGCCCAGCTCTCTCAGGTTGCAGCTGAGAACTGTTTTTATAGAGGAGACCAAATTATCACGGCCCTTTTTTACGAGTCCATTCCCGCAAAGACTGAAATTGCAGATATAATGCATTTTAAGGCAGCTTGTTACATCAACACATTGCGGCAGATTGTTTTGTGAGACATGCTATTAGATCTTGTGGACAGATGCACATAACATAACTGGTATCGATGCCAGACTGGTGCGACGACTAATGAGAAAGTTTGTTTCGGTGTGGCATTAGCACATGGTTTGCAGTAATATGTAATCTTGAACACAATAAAATCTTGCATAATTGCATCAGATGCTCGATTAATTCCGCATTCACGTGCTAGTCAGAAGAAGGAAACTATTACATTTCCAACTTGCTAACTAATTGAACGCGGCACGCGTAAAACTACAACCAGTTAGCAAGTCAAAGATTTCAGAGTTTCCTAGTTGCGACTAGCACGTGAACACGGCATAAGTCAATTTGAGGCACGTTTGCCTAAATGGTCATTGTAGTGACAAAGAAAATATTAACACATACAAGAAAGAAAATGTTACCTCATCATTCAACGGCACTTGCTGACATAAAATGTATTTTTCTATTTTAAAAAATCAAATTAAACATCTCTTCAATTACCTCAGTGCTTCCAGTTTACAGTCTTGGCTAGACAGTCCAGTACAGAGCACATCCACATCTGAATCTATCAAGATTGAATCTATCAGGTGCAGTTCTCTCAATGGTGAGTTTGGTAACTGGAGAGCTGAGGCCAACGCTGCACAGTACCATCTATCCAGATAAACGCCTTCAATTCTGCAGAAACAGAGGAAAATTAAATTTAGTCTCCATTTGAGTCATTTAGCAGACTTACAAGAGCAAATAGGGTTAAGGGCCTTGCTTTTCACCTCGTCAACTTTGAACCAGCAACCTTATGGTTCCTGGCCCATTGGACTTAACTGCTAGACTACCTGCTGCCCTAATTATTCCTGTGAGGATTTGGATCTGCACAGTTCTCCATAATTTCTGTTTGTACACAGGCCCCGATTCTGACCTGAGTTAAGCTCGCTTAAATGGAATGGAATTCCCTTTTTATGTGATACTCTCTTGAGCTTGAATAAATGAAGGTGTGGTGGAGGTGTGTCTACAAATATGGCGTATTCTGCCCTTGACTTAATTCCACCACCTTTACGCGTGAGGAAACCATGAATAAGGTCGAGCGAACCTGACGGTTCAAGGTGGAATTTTTGTATTTTATTTAACCTTTATTTAACTAGGCAAGTCAGTTAAAACTTCTTATGGCCTCAGGGGCAGTATTGAGTAGCTTGGATGAAAGGTGCCCAGACGTGCCCAGAGTAAATGGCCTGCTCCTCAGTCCCAGTTGCTAATATATGCATATTATTAGTAGTATTGGATAGAAAACACTCTGAAGTTTCTAAAACTGTTTGAATGATGTCTGTGAGTATAATATACCTCATATGGCGTGCAAAAATCTGAGAAGAAATCCAAACAGGAAGTGGGAAATCTGAGGTTGGTAAATTTTCAACCCAGCCCCTATTGAATACACAGTGGGATATTGGTTATGATGCACTTCCTAAGGCTTCCACTAGATGTCAACCGTCTCTAGAATGAGGGTTCTACTGTGAATGTGGGGCCGGATGGGAGCTCTTTGAGTCAGTGGTCTGGCAGAGAGCCAGGTCCTGGTCACGCGCATTTCACATGATAGCGACCTGCGTTCCATGGCTTTTCTACAGACATAGGAATTCTCCGGTTGGAACGTTATTGAAGATTTATGATAAAAACATCCTAAAGATTGATTCTATACTTAGTTTGAAATGTTTCTACGACCTGTAATATAACTTTTGGAAGTTTTTGTCCAACGTTATGCTGGACCTGCATGAGTGTTTGGATTTGTGTACCTAACGCAAATAAGTAGCTACTTGGACATAAATAATGGACATTATCAAACAAATCAAACATTTATTGTGGAACTAGGATTCCTGGGAGTGCATTCTGACGAAGACCATCAAAGGTAAGGGAATATTTATAATGTTATTTCTTTTGACTCCAACATGGCGGATGATTTTTTTTTTCGTTTTCTGAGTGCCTTCTCAGATTATTGCATGGTTTGCTTTTTTCGTAAAGCTTTTTTGAAATCGGACACAGAGGTTGCATTAAGGAGAGGTATATCTATATTTCCACGTCTAACAATTGTATTTTCATCGACATTTATAATGAGTATTTCTGTAAAATGATGTGGCTTTCTGCAATATCACCGGATGTTTTTGGAACTAGTGAACGTAACGCGCCAATGTATACTGAGATTTTTAAAAATATAAATATGAACTTTATCAAACAAAACATATATCTATTGTGGAACATGAAGTCCTATGAGTGTCATCTGATGAAGATCATCAAAGGTTAGTGATTCATTTTATCTCTATTTGTGCTTTTTGTGATTCCTCTCTTTGGCTGGAAAAATGGCTGTGTTTTTCTGTGAGTTGGTGGTGACCTAACATAATTGTTTGTGGTGCTTTTGCTGTAAAGCCTATTTGAAATCGGACACTGTGGTGGGATTAACAACAAGATTACATTTAAAACGGTATAAAATACATGTAATTATGAGATTTATGTCGTTTTGAATTTGGCGCCCTGCACTTTCACTTGTCATATCGATCCCATTAACGGGATTGCAGCCATAAGAAGTGTTTAAGAACAAATTCTTATTTCCAATAACAGCCTAGGAACAGTGGGTGAACTACCTTGTTCAGGGGTACAACAACATATTTTTACCCTGTCAGGTCAAGGATTTGATCGAACAACCTTTCGGTTACTGGCCCAACGCTCTAACCACTAGGCTACCTGCCGCCCCAAAAGTTCAGTGTTTGAAAAAGCATCTACTTTCTTTTTTTCCGATAGAAATAAAAGCATTTTCCATGCACTGTAATTTATAAATTGACAAGTGCTAGGTAAATGAGTAATCCATTTGGAGAGAGGGATTGTAAATACACAGTAATTGTTTTAAGATTTTTCTTTATCATCCCTGGTGAATGCCAAACATTCAACTTGAGGCCCCCATAGTGCCATAACTTTCAACTTGAGGCCACCATAGTGCCAAACATTCAACTTGAGGCCCCCATAGTGCCAAACATTCAACGTGAGGCCCCCAGAGTGCCAAACATTCAACTCGAGGCCCCCAGAGTGCCAAACATTCAACTTGAGGCCCCCAGAGTCCCAAACATTCAACATTCCCCAAATGCCGACTTTATGGGGGTCCGGAGAAACTCAGCTACACCAGTGTATATGTTCCATACTAACAGCCATCCAAATACATACGATGCTGATTTCTCAACAGCATTCTTATTGCATTTCGGGTCAAAGAGGTAATGGGTAATGAAAACAATAACAATTCAGTATATTTATTGTTACTTGGTATGTGTGAATTTTGACGATCTTTCTTACATTGCCTTTCTGCAGTTCCTCACAGCTGGAAGAAGTCTGAAAAACCCCTTTTGGGAGGTTTTATATTTCTTCAGGACAAACTCATCCAACACCTTCTCTGACATCAGGAGTACATAGGCCAGTACTGAGCAATGAGCAGGTGAGAGCTCTCTGTCTGCTTCCTTTTCTGACAGATATCTCTGAATGTCTTCATGTAGGGAATGGTCTTTAACTTCTTCAGTCAAAGAGAAGAGATTGAGGCACCTCTCAGGGGAGACATCAAGTAGATCCATCTCCTTAAGTATTATCTTCATTTCTTTAACAATCTCTGAACTGTTCTCTGTCTTTGGCAGCAGGCCTTGTAGGAGACACTGAACGGATTCCATAGACATTCCAAGAAGGAAGCGGAGGAACATGTCCATCTCTCCATTCTCTCTGGACACAGAATTGTACATGGTAATCTCCATCAACTCATCCAAGGGAAGGTCTACAGGCTCGTTCTCCAAGATAGCTTTGAGATATGGTTCTGAACCTTCCATCAGGAAAGACTTGAGGCTCGATGACGTCTTGAGGCTCTTGGTTGTGAAACAGTGGAAAACAAAGAGGGCAGCAATAAACTCCTGAATGGTCAGATGCATGAAGCAATACACCTTCTTTTTGTACACCTTCTCTTCTTTAAAGATTTCTGTGCACAACGCAGAGTAGACTGCAACTTCACTGATGTCAATGCCATATTCATTCAGGTCTTCCTCATAGAACATGAGATTGCGTTTCTCCAGGTGTTCAAACGCTAGCTTCCCCAGCTTCAGAAGGAAGTCTTTATTTGATTCCCAGATCTTCTGTTTGTCCCTCTCATGGCCAGGATCCTTTTGTGCCAGCTGTATTTGAATGAGCAGGTAGTGAGTGTACATCTCAGTCAGAGTTGTAGGGATTTCTCCATTCACATTTTCTCTCAACAGTTCCTCAAGAACCTTAGCGGAAATCCAACAGAAGACTGGTATGTGGCACATGATTTGGAAAGTTCTCGATGTTGTAATGTGTGTGATGATTCTTCTGGCAACTTCCCCATTCTTGACCCTCTTTTTGAAGTACTCCTCTTTCTGTCGCTCATCGAACCCTCTTACTTCTGTCACCAGGTTGATGTATCTACGGGGAATCTGATTGGCTGCTGCAGGTCTAGAGGTTATCCAGATCAGAGCTTTGGGAAGCAGCTTCTCCTCGATGAGGTTTGTCACCAATACATCTACATTGTTACCTGTCTTTGTAACATCAGTCACCCTCTTGGTATTGAACTTTAGTGGATGTCGCTTTTCATCCAGACCATCAAAGATGAACAGAACTTTGCTGGTAGCATATATCTTTGCATCTTTTATCTCTGTAAGTTCAGGGTGGAAGTCATTTATAAGTCCATGAAGACTTAACTCATCATCTTTGATGGAATGCAGCTCTCTGAAAGGGAGGACAAAGATGAAATCCAAATCCTGATTGGCTTTTCCTTCGACCCAGTCAAGGACGAACTTCTGCACTGACACTGTTTTCCCAATGCCAGCAATTCCCTTTGTCAGCACAGTTTTAATGGGTCTCTTCTCTTCTTTCTCTTGTCCAGCTAAGGGTTTGAATATGTCATTAGAGTTGATTGGAGTGTCCGACGATGTTTCTCTCCTGGATGTATATTCAATCTGCCAAACCTCATGTTCTTTATTCACTTTCTTCCTTCATTCTCTCCCAGCTGGCTTTATAGAGCTGTGTGTAGATGCTGTTCAGGGATGAGTTTCTTCCTCATATGGTTGAGACTGTCTACAAACACAAACCTAAACTTCTTCTTCAGACTGGCTTTATGTTCCTCTTTAACTCTCTGTATGAGTTCTGTAAGGACAGAGTCAGAATAAAACATAATGTCTTGAGGTGTTATTTTCAGAGTCATAAGATGAAGAAGAAGTCTTATCCACTTTTCACTCATATGGTTGAGACTGTCTACTAATAAACCACTATAAGGTCTAGTGAGGTGCTGTGGGGTTTTCATGAGACTGTCTACTAATAAAACACTATAAGGTCTAGTGAGGTGCTGTGGGGTTTTCATGAGACTGTCTACTAATAAACCACTATAATGTCTAGTGAGGTGCTGTGGGGTTTTCATGAGACTGTCTACTAATAAACCACTATAATGTCTAGTGAGGTGCTGTGGGGTTTTCATAGTTTTTTTCTTAATTTGTCAGTAGTCAACTAATTATTCACCATTCCTCATCATACTCCTTTATCAGTAGTCATCTTATTCAACTCATTCCATTCCTCATCCTACTCCTTTTGAGTCCACACTTACTTATACTGTATCTATGGTAACATCTCCTATGAATACCCTCTTCATAATGCATTATATGCACAATACACAATGCAATATAACCTATTAGCTCCTATGTCATACATCATAATAATGCATATGTGCTTATAATTAAAGATGTATTTTGTCTTCTTTGTCTTTATCTTCATATTGTGGTGGTAGTGGATGGCAGTGTGTGTTCCTCGACACGCTCTGGGTCTCTCTGCACACTGGGTACAGGTAGAATAGATCACCATGCAACTCACTGCAGAAAGAGAGAGGGGTTCAACCACAAAACTTTTATTTTAAACACACACACACTCTCTAAAGTAAAATGTTTGACACCTTACCTTTTTTGTGTATCACTGCATTGTGCAACCTGGGAGGAGTCATCTAGAATTTGAAAAAAAAGGAAAATATATGATATTCTCCTACAGTTCTGAAGGTGACTTGATTGAATACAGTATGAATTGAATGTGTTGGTGGATATTTTTTCCTCACAGCTTTGTAAAGAAAGAGGAAGAGTTGTGTTTTTACCGTTGTTCTGAATGACGTTCTGAGTGATGTTCTGAGTGATGTTGATGCTTCCTCCTACTTCATTATTGCTGATCACTGGGGCACATAGATTGCTTCCACCCTCAGCTGTGAGGGAAAACTGGGGATTGTATGCTGGTGAGAACGGGGATTGTAGGCTAGGAAGACTAGGAGAGACAAAGAGATAAATAGAGGTAACACTGGCCCCTGTGTCCTCACCCTTGTACTACAACACAAGGCAAAACTGACAAACAATTTCAGGGAAATTGGTCTCACCTTTGTTGACAGGGAGTTTCTCCACCAATGAGACTGTTTCCCTCTGCTATCCTCCCTTCAGTGTAGCCCTTTTTTCTTCCACGAGACAAACTCTCTTTGGAGAAAGTGGTAGTGTCCCCATCTTCTCTCCTCCCTTTGGAGCAATTGCTCCCCATCTCTTTCTCTCAAATCTCAATCTATGGAACATGAGTGAACTCATGAAAACATGGTTGTATTCTTCAGAAAATGTGTTCTAAACCAGACCAAATTAAAGACAATAGCTGTTACCTAGAAAACAGTTACAAATATATTTTACTCTTATGTATTGCAAATCTATTCGAGTTTGATAAATTGTCGAGAACACTTAACCTTCTGTTCCACCATATCAGTAGCATCTGATTTAAAGGGGAATGGAAACAGTTTAGGAAGTAAATCTAAGCACTAAACATTGTTAATTTAACATAAAAACATCTATATTTTTTGTATTTTGATCGCCGACAAGGTTTATTTGAGCTATGGTCAGCTCCATTTTAAATTGCCATAGCAAATTGTGTGTGGTATTGAGCTTTCACGCGGAGAGTGAATTGAAGAGAGTGAGGTCAGGTGCGGACAACGAAGATGGCAACAACAAGTAGTCATTCAAACATGAACTGTATAGCGCCAGGCTATAGGAATTGGCTCCAAAAGAATCCCTTGGTAAACTACCATCGGCTGCCCAAGGACCCACAACTTTTGAAGAAGTGGCTTCATGTCCCAAAGAGGAAGGACATGCCAGCTTGAGCTTGTAGGATGTGCAGACAGCACTTCGGAGAGGCAGACTTTGCAATGAAGGGCACTTTCCATGCGGCAACTGACGTCACAGATTGAAACGCTATTAGCGCGCACCACCGCTAACTAGCTAGCCATTTCCCATCGGTTACACTCACCCCCCTTTTGACCTCCTCCTTTTCCGCAGCAACCAGTGATCCGGGTCAACAGCATCAATGTAACAGTATAACTTTACTCTGTCACCTCGCCCATACCTGGACTTGAACCAGGGAGCCTCTGCACACATCAACAACTAACACCCACGAAGCATCATTACCCATCGCTCCACAATTGCCACGGCCCTTGCAGAGCAAGGGGAACCACTACTTCAAGGTCTCAAAACGAGTGACGTCACCGATTGAAACGCTATTAGCGTGCACCACCGCTAACTAGCTAGCCATTTCACATCCGTTACATATAGTTGAATGTAACTACCTAATTGCATCTGAAGTGTTTTGTGTAACACCACCCAGCAAATAACGTCAGTAAGCAACTCAACTGCAACTAAAGTTGCAACAGTTTCTGTGTACTCCTGTTATTAGGTAATGTTAGATAGCTTCCACCTCAGATAAGGTTACTGTAATAAATTTTTGTTGACAGATTTTTGTTGTTGTAATGTTTTGTTAGCTCCACCTCATTTAGCTAGACTGAAGTTGACATAGCTAATGTTTGATGAAAAATACGTTTCTCTGTCTGTCTGTCTGCCTGCCTGCCTGCCTGCCTGCCTGCCTGTCTGTCTGTTGACAAAGCATACAAGACAGGTAGCTTGTTGAAACCAACTGAAGTTGGGGTTCAGTTGTCTGAACAAAACGTTTGTTTACAGAATGACATCTTCATCCCTGAACATGTTTTCATCCTGGAGGAGACTGCAGGAGGCAGAGGAGGTACATGCAAATCTCTAAGGCTATTGTTTATTTCAAGTTTATGTAGTGATTTTTGAATATACAGTTGAAGTCAGAAGTTTACATACACTTAGGTTGGAGTCATTAAAACTCGTTTTTCAACCACTCCACAAATGCCTTGTTAACGAACTATAGTTTTTGCAAGTTGGTTAGGATATCTACTTTGTGCATGACACAAGTAATTTTTCCAACAATAGTTTACAGACAGAGTATTTCACTATTAATTCACTGTATCACAATTCCAGTGGGTCAGAAGTTTACATACATTAAGTTGACTGTGCCTTAAAACAGCTTGGAAAGTTCCAGACAATTATGTCATGGCTTTAGAAGCTTCCGATAGGCTAATTAACATCATTTGAGTCAATTGGGGGTGTACCTGTGGATGTATTTCAAGGCATACCTTCAAACTCAGTGCCTCTTTGCTTGACATCATGGGAAAAATCAAAAGAAATCAGCCAAGACCTCAGAAAAAAACTGTAGACCTCCACAAGTCTGGTTCATTCTTGGGAGCAATTTTGTACCACGTTCAGCTGAACAAACAATACTACGCAAGTATAAACACCATAGGACCGCGCAACTATCATACCGCTCAGGAAGGAGACGCGTTCTGTCTCCTAGAGATGAGTGTACTTTTGTGCGAAAAGTGCAAATCAATCCCAGAACAACAGCAATGGACCTTGTGAAGATGCTGGAGGAAACAGGTACAAAAGTATCTATATCCACAGTAAAACGAGTCCGATATCGACATAACCTGAAAGGCCGCTCAGAAAGGAAGAAGCCACTGCTACAAAACCGCCATAAAAAAAGCCAGACTACGGTTTGCAACTGCACATGGGGACAAAGATCGTACTTTTTTGAGAAATGTCCTCTGGTCTAATGAAACAAAAATAGAACTGTTTGGCCATAATGACCATCGTTATGTTTGGAGGAAAAAGGGGAATGCTTGCAAGCCGAAGAACACCATCCCAACCGTGAAGCACGGGGGTGGCAGCATCAAGTTGTGGGGGTACTTTTCTGCAGAAGGGACTGGTGCACTTCAAAAAATAGATGGCATCATGACGGAGGAAAATTATATGGATATATTGAAGCAACATCTCAAGACATCAGTCAGGAAGTTAAAGCTTGGTTGCAAATGGGTCTTCCAAATGGACAATGACCCCAAGCATACTTCCAAAGTTGTGGCAAAATGGCATAAGGACAACAAAGTCAAGGTATTGGAGTGGTCATCACAAAGCCCTGACCTCAGTCCTATAGAAAATGTGTGGGCAGAACTGAAAAAGCGTGTGCGAGCAAGGAGGCCTACAAACCTGACTCAATTACACCAGCTCTGTCAGGAGGAATGGGCCAAAATTCACCTAACTTATTGTGGGAAGCTTGTGGAAGGCTACCCAAAATGTTTGACCCAAGTTAAACAATTTAAATGGTCTACCAAATACTAATTGAGTGTATGTAAACTTCTGACCCACTGGGAATGTGATGAAATAAATGAAAGCTTTAATAAAAATCTTCTCTACTATTATTCTGACATTTCACATTCTTAAAATGAAATGGTGTTCCTAACTGTCCTAAGACAGGGAATTTTTACTTGGATTAAATGTCAGGAATTGTGAAAAACTTGAGCTTAAATGTATTTGGCTAAGGTGTATGTAAACTTCCGACTTCAACTAACTATAGCCTAATAGATGCCTTAATTGTTATCTACCAACAGGAAAGAGCGGTTAGTACAGCAGGCCAAACGGACCCCTGGGTGCCAGAGTGTTCCCTTCCTGCGAGGGAGAAGAGGTCCACTGGGACCATCACTAAAGAACTCAGGGCCCAGCTAGATTGCCCTCACGACCATCAGTATACAACCAAGTCCTGTATACTGATACTGAGTCCCCTATACGCCACAGATGGAGTTGACGGAGAGAGAGATCATTGAAGACCAGAACTCGGTGTGTAAACTGAGAGCTCAGAATCACAATCATCACAGAGCGAGCCAATATATACTATCAATCACTTTGGGGGAGCGGGCTGGTGTTCTGAGAAGGAGCAGGCCATTCAACAGCCAATTCAAAAGAAACACCCATCCATAAAGGGAATCGGGGTGGAATTGTTTTCCCACAGATTTTCTTATCCGTTTCAATGGATGTGCTACTTTGTCCCGATCCTGCTGTTTCTACTCTCTCAACCTATGAATGCTCAGCTTTGAAAAGACAACTGACATTTGCTCCTGAGGTGTTGAACCGTTGCACCCTCTATAACCACTGTGGTTATTATTTTTGATGTAAAAAGGGCTTTTGTAAAATACATTTGAATGATTGTTTGCTGTGCTGGATGCTGTGTATTCACTAACTGTCTGAGTGATGGGACATTTATAGTATCTGTAACATATTTTGATGTGTATTTAATCTGCATCTTATTTTCTTAAAGTGGGAATCATCAGGAGGAACAATAAGTGTCTCCCTGCTCCTTATTCGGTAAAAATCTGAGGGATGGGGCTGGAGAAATGTAACCACTCACAAATTCATAGACAGAGCTATAGATGGACTGACCATCCATGATATCAAAATTGCAATCCTGTTTCTGATCTGTTTCCACTACCATGTACCCTGTTCGCTTTGGATAAAGGTGTCTGCTAAATGGCATATATTATTGAAGTCTACTTTAACTCTGCCAACTAGCTGCCCAGCGTAGTTACATTCCTTTCTAATAGATGGCAGTGGAAGCTGGTTGAAGTCTACTTTAACTCTGCCAACTAGTTGCCCAGCGTAGTTTCCATTCCTTTCTAATAGATGGCAGTGGAAGCTGGTTGAAGTCTACTTTAACTCTGCCAACTAGTTGCCCAGCGTAGTCACCATTCCTTTCTAATAGATGGCAGTGGAAGCTGGTTGAAGTCTACTTTAACTCTGCCAACTAGTTGCCCAGCGTAGTCACCATTCCTTTCCAATAGATGGCAGTGGAAGCTGGTTGAAGCCTACTTTAACTCTGCCAACTAGCTGCCCAGCGTAGTTACATTCCTTTCTAATAGATGGCAGTGGAAGCTGGTTGAAGTCTCTCTAGTGGCAGGGCCATGGGATTAGTACGTACTGAATGTAATTTTATCTGGTTACGCTTGAACCTGTTGTTTATACCGGACAAGCTAACTAATAATATTTTTACATATGGAAGAAACGGCACACTCAGGGATGAGATTCCATACACCTCGTCCAATTCTCCCTTTTGCCCATAGGGTGAACTGGAAAAATCATAAGAAAAGTTAGTCTGATATCGAAACTAAATCACATAATGAGCACACCCATATTTGGTTAGAAAGAGATTTCATGAATCATGATGTCTGCGATTCCAACTCTGGTCGTCTAATCTAAAGGTAAATGTGTTACCATAGCGCCAAACAGCGCTGATGATTAAACATCTTTATAGGATACTGATTATATATATTGAGCACCTACCCACTACAGATACAGTGCCTTGCGAAAGTATTCGGCCCCCTTGAACTTTGCGACCTTTTGCCACATTTCAGGCTTCAAACATAAGTATATAAAGCTGTATTTTTTTGTGAAGAATCAACAAGTGGGACACAATCATGAAGTGGAACGACATTTATTGGATATTTCAAACTTTTTTAACAAATCAAAAACGGAAAAATTGGGCTTGCAAAATTATTCAGCACCCTTAATTTAATACTTTGTAGCGCCACCTTTTGCTGCGATTACAGCTGTAAGTCGCTTGGGGTATGTCTCTATCAGTTTTGCACATCGAGAGACTGAAATTTTTTCCCATTCCTCCTTGCAAAACAGCTCGAGCTCAGTGAGGTTGGATGGAGAGCATTTGTGAACAGCAGTTTTCAGTTCTTTACACAGATTCTCGATTGGATTCAGGTCTGGACTTTGACTTGGCCATTCTAACACCTGGATATGTTTATTTTTGAACCATTCCATTGTAGATTTTGCTTTATGTTTTGGATCATTGTCTTGTTGGAAGACAAATCTCCGTCCCAGTCTCAGGTCTTTTGCAGACTCCATCAGGTTTTCTTCCAGAATGGTCCTGTATTTGGCTCCATCCATCTTCCCATCAATTTTAACCATCTTCCCTGTCCCTGCTGAAGAAAAGCAGGCCCAAACCATGATGCTGCCACCACCATGTTTGACAGTGGAGATGGTGTGTTCAGGGTGATGAGCTGTGTTGCTTTTACGCCAAACATAACGTTTTGCATTGTTGCCAAAAAGTTACATTTTGGTTTCATCTGACCAGAGCACCTTCTTCCACATGTTTGATGTGTCTCCCAGGTGGCTTGAGGCAAACTTTAAATTACACTTTTTATGGATATCTTTAAGAAATGGCTTTCCTCTTGCCACTCTTCCATAAAGACCAGATTTGTGCAATATACAACTGATTGTTGTCCTATGGACAGAGTCTCCCACCTCAGCTGTAGATCTCTGCAGTTCATCCAGAGTGATCATGGGCCTCTTGGCTGCATCTCTGATCAGTCTTCTCCTTGTATGAGCTGAAAGTTTAGAGGGACGGCCAGGTCTTGGTAGATTTGAAGTGGTCTGATACTCCTTCCATTTCAATATTATCGCTTGCACAGTGCTCCTTGGGATGTTTAAAGCTTGGGAAATCTTTTTGTATCCAAATCCGGCTTTAAACTTCTTCACAACAGTATCTCGGACCTGCCTGGTGTGTTCCTTGTTTTTCATGATGCTCTCTGCGCTTTTAACGGACCTCTGAGACTATCACAGTGCAGGTGCATTTATACGGAGACTTGATTACACACAGGTGGATTGTATTTATCATCATTAGTCATTTAGGTCAACATTGGATCATTCAGAGATCCTCACTGAACTTCTGGAGAGAGTTTGCTGCACTGAAAGTAAAGGGGCTGAATAATTTTGCACGCCCAATTTTTCAGTTTTTGATTTGTTAAAAAAGTTTGAAATATCCAATAAATGTCGTTCCACTTCATGATTGTGTCCCACTTGCTGTTGATTCTTCACAAAAAATACAGTTTTATATCTTTATGTTTGAAGCCTGAAATGTGGCAAAAGGTCGCAAAGTTCAAGGGGGCCGAATACTTTCACAAGGCACTGTATTAACCTTAAACAATTTATAATCAAGCAAAATGTCACCAATTATTTAACTGGCATATCGGCTGCAGACTGGTCGAGAAACCTCTTCTGCCAGGATGTCCTTCATAACGACTAGTGGCACGTCCAATAAATACATCGCCAGACAGACTGACTGGAACCTGACTGGATGTAATACAGCCACCATCCAGACAGACTGACCGGAACCTGACTGGATGTAATACAGACACCATCTAGACAGACTGACTGGAACCTGACTGGATGTAATACAGCCACCATCCAGAGAGACTGACCGGAACCTCTGACTGGATGTAATACAGCCACCATCCAGACAGACTGACCGGAACCTCTGACTGGATGATGTAATACAGCCACCATCCAGACAGACTGACCGGAACCTCTGACTGGATGTAATACAGCCACCATCCAGACAGACTGACTGGAACCTGACTGGATGTAATACAGCCACCATCCAGACAGACTGACCGGAACCTCTGACTGGATGTAATACAGCCACCATCTAGACAGACTGACCGGAACCTCTGACTGGATGTAATACAGCCACCATCCAGACAGACTGACCGGAACCTCTGACTGGATGTAATACAGCCACCATCCGCTGGGATTTTGTGCTGTATCGCCACCATCTCTCTACAACACACACACACTCCTACTCTATCTGGCAGCATCCCCACTCACACCTGTTAGTTTTGCTACGCATACCCTCTAGCTGAGGTGTTTCAGGCGGCATATCTGTGTTGTTACTGCTACGAAAACTAACTCTGATCTCGGGCAACAGTCGGCTCAAACATAAACGGCTTCAGTAGGTTTATTGGCTCCCTAACTAACATAATTTCATTCTCTGTAATAAACAAATTCTCAGACTCTGAGCTACTTGGCAAATTCAGCCATTTTTGGGAGTTCCAAAATGTTCTCTCCTGCCAGTGATGCAACAATGCCAATATGGTGATTTACAGTTAGCTGGTGTTGTAAATCCTAGTGTTTCCATTCCTCCTTAAGGTGAATCTAAATATTCGGTTCAACAAAGATTTACTTCAGAAGTTACTCCAAAACAAATTGAACATATTGTAATTATTAAAAGAAGATCCTTACCTTTCTGGTAATAGAAATTTACTGCGGTGTGAATGTCATGTTACTGTGTGTGTGTGAGAGAAAAGAAAGACAGAGAGAGCGAGAATGAAAGAGAAAGAGAAAGAGAACCCCTATCTTGGCAGGTTGTTATCTTAGAGCAGGGCACAGCAGGACTGTCAGCAAACAATCTCTACGAAGATAAGTGCCGTTCTCAAGAAGTCCAACAGTACAGAGTTCCAGGTTTTCTTGTCATGGTCCTTAATTTATAAGAATAATCTTTCTCCACACAGATATTATATATGGAATAATCAGGATATATTGTATAAAGATACTTTGTTTTTAGAATATTGGTTCCCACATAATATCCTATTGGTGAGCCAACTGGTAAATGCAGAGGGTCCACCCAGAAACAGTGTTGCATCTTTTTTGGCATTGTATTCAAATATCAATAACGGTCCCATTCTGATTTGCTTCTAACAGTACCAAAAGTTAGAACAGGTCATGGTAGAAATAGTTTTAGTTACTTAGCACCGTGGTCCTGGAATTCTCTCCTGAACATTTTTAAATGTGATGATCTAGTTTAGTTGGTGGAGTTTAAACACTTGATCGATGTATATATCATAGAAGAGTGTAATTGTTTTTAGGCCAGCTGTTTTTAGTCAAGATGTCTGTGTTTTTAATGTAATATGTAATTGTTGTACTGTATGTGTGTTTATAGTTGTGTTTAATGTTGTGTTAGTGTCTGTAAGTTGTTTTGTCTGAGACGTTGTTCCCCCTGCTGCTATTGGACCAGGTCTCTCTTGGAAAAGGAATATTATCTCAATGAGAAAAAAAAGACATGCTTTTTTTCTATTGCCTACTTAAGTAGACGGTCTGACTTCGCCACTATGCGCCAAATCTTCCCCTATATTCTGAACATGGCAAACCTGTTACCAACACCTGCGCCGAACGTTGTGCAACAGGTAATTCATATGTTTACCTAAGTAGTTCGAAGGGTCAGAGCCAATGACACATCAAATCATTGATTGGGTTAAGACGAACCGTCACTCTAAAACTAGCAGACTAATGGAGACTCATTGTCTACGCCTCATGGAAAAATAATGGTAAAACTCGCAATCTAAAAGACTGGCAGTTTAAGCAAAGAAACAGACATCGAAAGAAAATATACGAGTAGCGTAACCAAAAGGTAGTACATACAGGCAAGAGCCTAAGCAAAATGTAGTCAATAGGATTGGTTGCTGGGAAAATTTTTACCGAAAACGATTTTTGCATTCGTTTTCAATTATTTTAAACAATTATTTGTCATAGAGTTTTGCTCTCGCTTTAAAATTATTTGCTTATAAGTTTTTGGGGTTTTGCTTTTGATGTGTTCTTTTTGTTTACAATTCTCTACATTTTGCTTTCAGTTGTTTGGTTTTTGATTTCAACATCCATTACTTCACCCATCCTCGAAAATATGTTTACATTCACAACTTTATTTTTCATGTTCACAATTTATTTTTATTTTGAATTCAATACATATGGCATGAAATTGACCCCATACATTACCGCCACTTACTGTTCTGGAGCGCCTCTGCCTCCCACCTATGAACATGGATATAGTTAGTATGCCAAAAGATCCCGGATGTCGTACTAAATTCGCCAAAATAGGACATATACACGCATTAGACACTATTTACGACCCATAATGCAATTCTTCAGAAAATGGGCGAGGCTTCACAACGTTTTCAGAGTTGAAGAAATGGTGGAAAATATGCAGGCGAAGTCCAATGAGAGCGGATACAAATTCATTGCAACTAATTATGACAAATGTTAAGAAATATAATAAAGAAATTACTTTTCCAATAAGTTACACATTATGTTGGTGGACAATTTGTTAGCTACGCTATCCTTACGAACTGCATAGCATTACAGCAGTATGTATCGGTATGTTAGCTAGTTACCTAACATTAGTTGTCTACTACATCAAACTTGCAAGGCAGTATATTAACTAACTACCCAACATGTATTGACTTGATTATTCACATCATGCTTAGCTAAGGTGTATAGTCGTTGTGCCTTTCAATGTAGTTAACAGCACTCTCATCTGAGTGTGCCAGAGCGCAGAATAATTGATGAATTTACTAACGCTCAACACCAGTTGAATATGGTCAGTAAACGTAAGCAAAAAATGTATCAAAAAAGCGTAATTAAATTGTTGCTCGCAGCACAGTTACAGTCACCAACGCACTGGATAACATGAAAACAGCCTAACCAGCTCTGCTAGAGCGAATAAAATAGTCAGAGTGGGGTGTTCTCTCATTTGTGGCTAAAAGTAGCTAGCCAATGTTAGCCAGTTAGCTTGGGTGCCTGACTGCAGTTGAACACTCGGATCAACCCCCCTCGGCCAGAGCATCCAGTACGCTCCGAGAGCAAAACGCTCTGTATTTGATGAACTGACAATCTGACAACAATCTGGATTTTTTAAAATTCTAGCAAGTAATTTGTTATGCTAACAAGCTAGCAAGAGGTTGCATAGCAACAGCATCAACTTCCGGTAGACAGGTGAAGCGCTGGTACGCTCAACTGAAACATACCGTTCCTTTACAGTATACTAAAATGAACTAATAGTATGTAGTATATACTCATTAAGTATGTAGTATACAGTAAAGGTATTAGAACACAGCTATTTATTGCCTACCTCCTCATGCCTTTTGCACACAATGAATATAGATTATTTTTTTCCTACTATGTTATTGACTTGTTTATTGTTTACTCCATGTGTAACTCTGTATTGTCTGTTCACACTGCTATGCTTTATCTTGGCCAGGTCGAGGTTGCAAATGAGAACTTGTTCTAAACTAGCCTACCTGGTTAAATGAAGGTGAAATAAAACATTTAAAAAATAAACAGCTATAGCTTAAAAATGTATCAATATAAGTACAAAGAGGGGTTCCTACTGATGCAACCCCCCCCCCCCCAAAAAGAAAAATGACATGAATTTCCTTCAATTCGCAAGCGGCTGAATGTGTCTCACTCGAGAAACCATCAGAGCGAAGGAAACAGCGCCCCTCTGACTCAGGTCTTAGTATGTGTAGAGTATCTATCTGATCCTGTCTGGTCAGAAAGAGTATGACATTGTTGCCGCCCATAGCATTGAATGAAAGGGAAGCCTGCAAGCATTTGGCCTCCCTTGATAAAACAATGTATTAAATAATAGCCAATCAGCATTGAGCTAAGCCGAACGAGTTCAGCTGTGAATTGTCCTGACGCACCAAAAAAAAAGTGTGAAGGGAAGCCAGTGATTCTGATCCAACCATAAATTAATACTGTGCCGCTGGCCTGAGATTATGGAAGTTCAACATGGAGCCAGATGTAGTATAGCTATGTTAACTAGCTGGCATGGTATATCATTGCCCATGAAAGGAAGTTAGGCAAGCGAGTAAGTATTTTAACCAGGTAGCCTAGGACAACAAAAAATAAAAACGTGTACTGTATGACATTCATAGACCGTTTAGGCAACATGAAAGAGAAGAAGATGGCATTGGCATTTCTCTACAAGGTGAGTCAACATGTTTTTCTACTTTCCCAAACAAGCATGCACACAGAAATCAGAACCATAGATAACCACATATTTAGCTTCAGTTGATTGGACTAAATCATTATATTTTAGTTGTCACTGTACTAGATGATTAGATGTTGACATTTTGAACTTGAAATGGTGGTGGAATAGTGGATGTGTAACCAGGTTCTGCACCGGTACCTTTCTGCATTTGTGTTCTGGTGAGGTGCAGGTGGAAGGGAAGGCTCTGATGGCTCTGAAAATTCCATGAGGCTGCATGGAATGGATACAAATGCAAGGCTAACTTTAATGCTGCCATCTGGACTCATACACAAGTATATTTGCCTCTCCTCATCACACCCCAATCAGCAGCCAGTACCAGCCAATCAGCAGCCAGGACCAGCCCAATCAGCAGCCAGGACCAGCCCAATCAGCAGCCAGGACCACCCCATCAGCAGCCAGGACCACCCGATCAGCAGCCAGGACCAGCCCAATCAGCAGCCAGGACCAGCCCAATCAGCAGCCAGGACCAGCCCAATCAGCAGCCAGGACCACCCCAATCAGCAGCCAGGACCACCCCAATCAGCAGCCAGGACCAGCCCAATCAGCAGCCAGGACCAGCCCATCAGCAGCCAGCAGCCAGGAGCAGCCCATCAGCAGCCAGCAGCCAGGACCAGCCCATCAGCAGCCAGGACCAGCCCATCAGCAGCCAGGACCAGCCCATCAGCAGCCAGCCTCAGGACCAGCCAGCCCCAGGACCAGCCCAAACAACAGCCAGCCCGAGGACCAGCCCAATCAGCAACCAGGACCAGCCCATCAGCAGCCAGGACTAGCCCATCAGCAGCCAGGACCAGCCCATCAGCAGCCAACCCCAGGACTAGCCCATCAGCAGCCAGGACCAGCCCATCACAATGTCTTGCAGGAACCTGAACAATGCTATTACAATACTTTATTTTTGATACATTGTAAAAAATGCAGTGTTTTTCCACACAAATTGGGGGATGGACACAAGAAATAAATATCTTGACATGTGTGGCTCAATATCAGCAGCCAGCCCCAGGACCAGCCCAATCAGCAGCCAGGACCAGCCCATCAGCAGCCAGGACCAGCCCATCAGCAGCCAGCCCCAGGACCAGCCGTTCAGCAGCCAGGACTAGCCCATCAGCAGCCAGCAGCCAGGACCAGCCCAATCAGCAGCCAGGACCAGCCCAATCAGCAGCCAGGACCAGCCCAATCAGCAGCCAGGACCACCCTATCAGCAGCCAGGACCACCCCATCAGCAGCCAGGACCACCCCAATCAGCAGCCAGTACCAGCCAATCAGCAGCCAGGACCAGCCCAATCAGCAGCCAGGACCAGCCCAATCAGCAGCTAGGACCAGCCCAATCAGCAGCCAGGACCACCCCATCAGCAGCCAGGACCACCCCATCAGCAGCCAGGACCACCCGATCAGCAGCCAGGACCACCCCAATCAGCAGCCAGGACCAGCCCAATCAGCAGCCAGGACCAGCCCAATCAGCAGCCAGGACTAGCCCATCAGCAGCCAGCAGACAGCAGCCCAGCCAGGACCAGCCCATCAGCAGCCAGGACCAGCCCATCAGCAGCCAGCCCCAGGACCAGCCAGCCCCAGGACCAGCCCAAACAACAGCAGCCAGGACCAGCCCAATCAGCCAGGACCAGCCCATCAGCAGCCAGGACCAGCCCATCAGCAGCCAGCAGCCAGGACCAGCCCATCAGCAGCCAGGACCAGCCCAATCAGCAGCAGGACCAGCCCAATCAGCAGGACCACCAGGACCAGCAGCCAGGACCAGCCCAATCAGCAGCCAGGACCAGCCCATCAGCAGCCAGGACCAGGACCAGCCCATCAGCAGCCAGGACCAGCCCAATCAGCAGCCAGGACCAGCCCAATCAGCAGCTAGGACCAGCCCAATCAGCAGCCAGGACCAGCCCAATCAGCAGCCAGGACCAGCAGCCAGGACCACCCCAATCAGCAGCCAGGACCAGCCCAATCAGCAGCCAGGACCAGCCCAATCAGCAGCCAGGACCAGCCAGCAGCCAGGAGCAGCCATCAGCAGCCAGCAGGACCAGCCCATCAGCAGCCAGCCCCAGGACCAGCCAGCCCCAGGACCAGCCCAAACAACAGCCAGCCCCAGGACCAGCCCAATCAGGAACCAGGACCAGCCCATCAGCAGCCAGGACCAGCCCATCAGCAGCCAGCAGCCAGGACTAGCCCATCAGCAGCCAGGACCAGCCCAATCAGCAGCCAGGACCAGCCCAATCAGCAGCCAGGACCAGCCCAATCAACAGCCAGGACCAGCCCATCAGCAGCCAGGACCAGGACCAGCCCATCAGCAGCCAGGACCAGCCCATCAGCAGCCAGCCCCAGGACTAGCCCATCAGCAGCCAGCAGCCAGGGCCAGCCCAATCAGCAGCCAGGACTAGCCCTTCAGCAGCCAGGACTAGGCCATCAGCAGCCAGGACTAGCCCATCAGCAGCCAGTAGCCAGGACCAGCCCATCAGCAGCCAGCACCAGGACTAGCCCAACAGCAGGCAGGACCAGCCCAATCAGCAGCCAGGACCAGCCCAATCAGCAGCCAGTTCCAGCCCATCAGCAGCCAGGACCAGCCCATCAGCAGCCAGGACCACCCCAATCAGCAACCAGTACCAGCCAATCAGCAGCCAGGACCAGCCCAATCAGCAGCCAGGACCAGCCCAATCAGCAGCCAGGACCACCCCATCAGCAGCCAGGACCACCCCATCAGCAGCCAGGACCACCCCAATCAGCAGCCAGGACCAGCCAATCAGCAGCCAGGACCAGCCCAATCAGCAGCCAGGACCAGCCCAATCAGCAGCCAGGACCAGCCCAATCAGCAGCCAGGACTAGCCCATCAGCAGCCAGCAGCCAGGAGCAGCCCATCAGCAGCCAGCAGCCACGACCAGCCCATCAGCAGCCAGGACCAGCCCATCAGCAGCCAGCCCCAGGACCAGCCAGCCCCAGGACCAGCCCAAACAACAGCCAGCCCCAGGACCAGCCCAATCAGCAACCAGGACCAGCCCATCAGCAGCCAGGACTAGCCCATCAGCAGCCAGCCCCAGGACCAGCCCATCAGCAACCAGCCCCAGGACCAGCCCATCAGCAACCAGCCCCAGGACTAGCCCATCAGCAACCAGCCCCAGGACCAGCCCATCAGCAACCAGCCCCAGGACCAGCCCATCAGCAGCCAGCCCCAGGACCAGCCCATCAGCAACCAGCTCATCAGCAGCCAGCCCCAGGACCAGGACCAGGCCATCAGCAACCAGCCCCAGGACCAGCCCATCAGCAGCCAGCTCATCAGCAGCCAGCCCCAGGACCAGGCCATCAGCAACCAGCCCCAGGACCAGCCCATCAGCAACCAGCCCCAGGACCAGCCCATCAGCAACCAGCCCCAGGACCAGCCCATCAGCAACCAGCTCATCAGCAGCCAGCCCCAGGACCAGCCCATCAGCAGCCAGGACCAGGACCAGCCCATCAGCAGCCAGGACCAGCCCATCAGCAGCCAGCCCCAGGACTAGCCCATCAGCAGCCAGCAGCCAGGGCCAGCCCAATCAGCAGCCAGGACTAGCCCTTCAGCAGCCAGGACTAGCCCATCAGCAGCCAGGACTAGCCCATCAGCAGCCAGTAGCCAGGACCAGCCCATCAGCAGCCAGCACCAGGACTAGCCCAACAGCAGCCAGGACCAGCCCAATCAGCAGCCAGGACCAGCCCAATCAGCAGCCAGTTCCAGCCCATCAGCAGCCAGGACCAGCCCATCAGCAGCCAGGACCACCCCAATCAGCAACCAGTACCAGCCAATCAGCAGCCAGGACCAGCCCAATCAGCAGCCAGGACCAGCCCAATCAGCAGCCAGGACCACCCCATCAGCAGCCAGGACCACCCCAATCAGCAGCCAGGACCACCCCAATCAGCAGCCAGGACCAGCCAATCAGCAGCCAGGACCAGCCCAATCAGCAGCCAGGACCAGCCCAATCAGCAGCCAGGACCAGCCCAATCAGCAGCCAGGACTAGCCCATCAGCAGCCAGCAGCCAGGACCAGCCCATCAGCAGCCAGGACCAGCCCATCAGCAGCCAGCCCCAGGACCAGCCAGCCCCAGGACCAGCCCAAACAACAGCCAGCCCCAGGACCAGCCCAATCAGCAACCAGGACCAGCCCATCAGCAGCCAGGACTAGCCCATCAGCAGCCAGCCCCAGGACCAGCCCATCAGCAACCAGCCCCAGGACCAGCCCATCAGCAACCAGCCCCAGGACCAGCCCATCAGCAGCCAGCCCCAGGACCAGCCCATCAGCAACCAGCTCATCAGCAGCCAGCCCCAGGACCAGCCCATCAGCAACCAGCTCATCAGCAGCCAGCCCCAGGACCAGCCCATCAGCAGCCAGCCCCAGGACCAGCCCATCAGCAGCCGGCCCCAGGACCAGCCCATCAGCAGCCGGCCCCAGGACCAGCCCATCAGCAACCAGCCCCAGGACCAGCCCATCAGCAACCAGCCCCAGGACCAGCCCATCAGCAGCCAGCCCCAGGACCAGCCCATCAGCAACCAGCCCCAGGACCAGCCCATCAGCAGCCAGCCCCAGGACCAGCCCATCAGCAACCAGCCCATCAGCAGCCAGCCCCAGGACCAGGACCAGCCCATCAGCAGCCAGCCCCAGGACCAGCCCATCAGCAGCCAGCCCCAGGACCAGCCCATCAGCAGCCAGCCCATCAGCAACCAGCCCATCAGCAACCAGCCCATCAGCAGCCAGCCCCAGGACCAGCCCAATCAACAGCCAGCCCCAGGACCAGCCCATCAGCAGCCAGCCCCAGGACCAGCCCATCAGCAGCCAGCCCCAGGACCAGCCCATCAGCAGCCAGCCCCAGGACCAGCCCATCAGCAGCCAGCCCCAGGACCAGCCCATCAGCAGCCAGCCCATCAGCAACCAGCCCATCAGCAACCAGCCCATCAGCAGCCAGCCCCAGGACCAGCCCATCAGCAGCCAGCCCCAGGACCAGCCCATCAGCAACCAGCTCATCAGCAGCCTGCAGGACATAAAGTCTTCTTTTGAATTGTTCATCCCAGACACCATCCAGAAAATCATTCTGGACTGTACTAATTTGAAGGGAAGGTGTGATTTTGGAGAGAGATGGAAGGAGATGGACCAAACTCATTTACATGCATACTTTGGGGTTCTTATCCTTGCTGGTGTTTTCAGATCCAATGGGGAATCCACAGGATCCCTGTGGGATGCAGAAACTGGCAGAGAACTTTTCCGTGCCACAATGTCTCTGGAAAACTTCACATTATTTCCAGGATTATCCATCTCGATAACTGAGACACCAGACCAGCTTGGTGGCAGAGATACAAGCTAGCTGCATCAGGTCAGTGTGGGTCAAGTGGGTGGACCGCCTTCCCCTGTTTTACAACCCTGGGCCCAACGTTACTGTTGACGAGCAGCTAATGCCATTTAGGGGCCGCTTCCCCTTCAGGCAGAACGTACTGTCTAAACTCGCAAAATATGGAATCAAGGTCTGGGCTGCCTGTGATGCTGCTTCATCACGTGTGGAACTTGCAAGTGTATACAGGGAAGCCAGATGGAGGAGCCCCTGAGAAGAACCAATGGATGTGGGTTGTCCTGGATGTGACACAGGGACTTTGTGGCCACAGCATCACATGCAATAACTTTTTTACTTCGCACAAGCTGGGACAGGAGCTCCTCAATAGGAAGCTGACAATGGAAGGAACAGTAGGAAAAAACAAGCCAGAGCTCCCACCTCAGCTGTTGAATACATGGAACAGGCCTATCAATTCCTCTAAGTTTGTGTTCACGGCCGACTCGTCCCTAGTGTCATGTGCCAAAGAAAGGCAAAAAATGTGGTACTCATGAGTACGCTGCATAGGGATGGGAGAATCTGTGGCCAGGAACATCAAAAACCAGAAATCATAATGATTTACAATGCCACAACAGGAGGGTGGACAATTTAGACAAGCTGGTGACTGGCTGCAGCTGCAACAGAAGAACCATACGCTGGCCACCTGTGATATTCTTCAACATCTTGGACATCTCGGCATACAGCGCATTTGTCATCTGGATGGCGTTGAACCCAGATTGGAACAGAGGGAAGCTCCAGAGGAGACGGCTCTTTCTCGAGGAGCTGGGCAAGGCATTGGTAAGACCTCAAATCCAGAGGAGGCAACATGTCCCAAGGATCCCAGCTTCTGCAGCCATCGTGAGGAGGATTCAGGAGGAGGATGCTGGTGCCCCATCAGACCCACAGAACCAACAACTCCAATACCAGAAGTAAGTGTGAGTGATGTTGTTGCATGTGTGTGTGTCTGAATCTCCTACCTTGGCCTGCTGTAACTATATATGTGAGTGTGTGAGTGAGATGTTAGTAAAATTCCTGAATGAAGTGTTTTCATCATTCTAGATTGCAGCCGGGAGCAACAAGAAGAAGCACTGCGATGTGTGTGGACCTAAGAAGGACAGGAAGACACAGTACACGTGCATCAAATGCAAGGAATACATTTGCAACACACACACAGTAAAACTCCAGTCCCTCAGGTGGTGTGTAGAAAGGCCTTAATTTGTGTCCAATGGGGCTCATTTATCATTTCCATAAAATACTGTATATAACATTTGTCCTTCCAATTTGTTCAGTTCAAAGCAATAAACATGAATAGTGATGACAACCTTCTTTCATTTATATTTTTTTCAAGATAAACATGACTTATTCCACCCATGTCTTGATTATAATTGATTTTTGTTTACAAAAATCACATTTTATTAAATAAAATGAATGGCATTTTTATTGATAAATGTGATCTAGCAGAGGTAAATGGCAAATATTAACCATGTATGCTGTTTAAATTGCTTGTAATTCATTCAAGTCAAGTATTACGTATTTTTACGTAAATTGTTATGGCTGTATTGTTTTAAACTCAATAATGTTGTGTATCCATCAGACCCACGAACATTGGGTGATAAACACGAACAGCTCTCTGTCTGGTCTTGGTCAGTACCCGTGTTTCAGCATTCTGTATGTTTTGCAGTTGACCAATGACTTTCTTGGGTTGACCAGACAGGAGAGTATTACAGTAGTCAAGCCTGCTTGTAATAAAAGCATGGATGAGTCTCTCTGTATCAGCCTGAGATAGGAACATTGCCAAGGTGCAGCCGTTTCTAAGGTGGTAAAAAGCTATTTGGTTACATTCCTAATGTGTAATCGAAATTGAGTTCAGAATCTAAAATGATACCTAGGTTTTTTACCTGGTGTTTTATTCTCACAGATTCTCTCTGTGTGCTTTGGCTCCAATAATAAGTAGCTCGGTCTTCTCTTGATTTAGCCGGAAGAAGTTGTGAGCCATCCAAGTATTTAAATACCCTGTGTGTTGCTTTATCAATAAAGTAGCATAACAACATTTGGCATGTGAAAACCATAATAAATATTAACAGGCTACATATGTGTCCTGAGCAAATTATTCAAGCCTCAAAATAAAAATAGGGAATAGGGATTTTTTATTGTTTACAAGCAGTAGGCTAGGCCATGACATGTTATAATTGTTTTAATATATATATATATACAGTGGGGCAAAAAAGTATTTAGTCAGCCACCAATTGTGCAAGTTCCCCCACTTAAAAAGATGAGAAAGGCCTGTAATTTTCATCATAGGTACACTTCAACTATGACAGACAAAATGAGAAAAAAACATCCAGAAAATCACATTGTAGGATGTTTCATGAATTTATTTGCAAATTATGGTGAAGAACCCTACGCTGGCCACTTGTGATATTCACAATGTGA
>NW_027001900.1:131959-192382 GCF_036934945.1 Oncorhynchus masou masou
ATCATGACAGAACATACTTCATGTACAGTATACTAACCAGTCAACATCATCATCATGACAGAACATACTTCATATGCAGTATACTCAATGCAAAATAATATGAGAAGAAATACTATGATATGAAAAGTATGAGATGACACACAAGGCCTGATAAGAGGGACACCTGTTCAGAAGTACAACATACATAATACTAAATGGCTAATTAAACCTGCTTTTAACAAATCTTTCTATTCTAATACTACAGCTATATTTTTCTCGATAGTGGGGTCTTCACATCCAGACCACCACAAGGGACTATCAAATACCCTTCATGGTGATTCAGATCCTCCTACTGTGTGTGTATTTATACTACTGTGTGAGATCTCTAACCAAATCCTTCCAATGTATGTATTTATTTTAGTACCTACCAATGAACTAGTTGAACTTGAACAAAGAAAAAAATAATATAGAAGCACTCTTACCATGTTGAAACAGGAGTCCAGTAACAGAGACTCTTACCATGTTGAAACAGGAGTCCAGTAACATAGACTCTTACCATGTTGAAACAGGAGTCCAGTAACAGAGACTCTTACCATGTTGAAACAGGAGTCCAGTAACAGAGACTCTTACCATGTTAAACAGGAGTCCAGTAACAGAGACTCTTACCATGTTAAACAGGAGTCCAGTAACAGACTCTTACCAGACAGGAGTCCTTACCATGTTGAAACAGGAGTCCAGTAACAGAGACTCTTACCATGTTGAAACAGGAGTCCAGTAACAGAGACTCTTACCATGTTAAAAACAGTAACAGAGTCCATGTAACAGAGACTCTTACCATGTTGAAACAGGAGTCCAGTAACAGAGACTCTTACCATGTTGAAACAGGAGTCCAGTAACAGAGACCAGACTCTTACCATGTTGAAACAGGAGTCCAGTAACAGAGACTCTTACCATGAAACAGGAGTCCAGTAACAGAGACTCTTACCATGTTGAAACAGGAGTCCAGTAACAGAGACTCTTACCATGTTGAAACAGGAGTCCAGTAACAGAGACTCTTACCATGTTGAAACAGGAGTCCAGTAACAGAGACTCTTACCATGTTGAAACAGGGGTCTAGTGTTAGGAATATTATGATTAAATGACTGAATAATATTCTAATTTTAAATGGAACTGTAACTAAGTAAACTTATACTCTGTTTTATTATATCTGATTAACAATATGAGTTCATAAGAAGGGATTGTGTGACACGGACAAGGAGTAATTAAAGTTAATGAACACCATTCCAACTAGGCAGAAAGAAATGGTTTGTGGATTAAGTAAGCAGATAAGGTAGTTAACCTATGGTTGAACCAACGAAACTGAGCTCTGGGGTTTTTAGATAAGACAGTGAGTTCACTTTTTTCTCTGCACCTCATGGATGTCAGACTAGAATAGATTATTTTTTTATGCCCAGGACGTCTTTGCAGTCTGTTTTATCCACTAGGATAGGAAGCATAGTCATATCTGATCATGCTGAGGTGATCCTGGACATAAAACTCAACGGGGCAGTCAATCTCTCAAGACATTGGAGATTGAACACAACCATTCTTAAAGACCATACATTCACATCATATTTTATTACAGAGTTTAAAGCGTTTTTCTTTATTAACTCTCAATCAACAGATAACCCCTCGCTCCTTTGGGAGACCTGTAAAGCGTATGCCAGGGGTCTGATTATGTCACACAGCTACTAAGAGACGGAAAAAGCGTGAAAAGCAAAAAATGTTTGAGGGTGAATTAGGAACTAAAGAGAAGGACGACATTAAAACACCCACTCCTGCCCTATTAAAGGAAATATCAGTCCTTAGATCAACGTTAGACTCTCTCCTAACACAGGACGCTGAAAAGAAAATGAGATTTGTCAGGCAAAAGCTATATGAACATGGCGATAAGCCAGGAAAGTACTTGGCATACCTAGCTAGAAAGAGGGCTGACTCTCAGTCAATTGCTACTATTACTGACCCTGATAGTAATCATTTATTTAAGTGACTCATTTAAGACATTTTATACAAACCTTTATGCCTCAGAACTGCCAAAGGATGCACCTAAATTAATGGAGAACTTATTTTGTAAGATTGAGCTCCCTACTATCTCCGGAGAGCAGAGGTCCCTCCTTAATGCCCCTATTACCAAGGAAGAGATAATGTTCGCAATTAAGAATCTGCAAAATGGTCAGGCCCCAAGACCAGACGGGTTTTGTAGTGAGTTCTATAAAGAGTTCCATGACCTGATTCTTGAGCCATTGCGTGATATGTTTAACCACTCATTTTCAAATGACCAACTTCCTCAAACGCTGAGAGAAGCCAACATTTCACTTATTCTCAAAAAGGGAAAATGTCCAGAGTCTTGTTCCTCGTACAGACCAATTTCCCTTCTGAATGTGGATAGAAAATTGCTTTCTAAAATTCTAGCCACAAGATTAGAGGACTCACTGCCACTAATTGTGAAAGGAGACCAAACTGGCTTCATTAGGGGCCGTAAGTCATGCAACAATGTTAGGCGGCTTCTTAATGTAATTCAAGCCTACCAACAAAGTGCTGTGGATGGTCTTGTGCTCTCCCTAGATGCTGAGAAAGCATTTGATCGTGTGGAGTGGTCTTACCTATTATTTGCTCTAAATAAATTTGGTCTGGGGGACAACTTTATAAAATGGGTGAAAGTTTTATATGATGACCCTCAGGCTGCTGTCCTTACTAATGGGCTAAGGTCAAATAGCTTCTCTATACACAGAGGTACCAGACAGGGCTGTACTTTATCCCCCCTCCTCTTTGCACTCGTTATGGAACCACTGGCCGAGGCCATCAGGGTAACGCCTGCTATACAGGGGCTGCTCATTGGTGATGTTCACCATAAAATAAGCTTGTATGCTGATGATGTCCTGATATTCATCTCTAGTCCCGAGACAATTACATCTCTTATTAATATTATTGAATTATTCAGCAAATTCTCAGGCTACAAGATTAACCTTACTAAGTCAGAGGCTATGCCACTTGGTAGCCTACACTCGGTACCTAATACTTCTCCCCCCTTCCCTTTTAAATGGTCTCCTCAGGTTTCATGTATCTGGGTATATTTGTAACTCCTAAATTCCAGCTAATGTACAAAGCCAATTTTGTTCCATTTGATACAATAAGACAGGATCTGGAGCGCTGGAACTCTCTCCCGATTTCTTGGTTGGGTAGAATATCCCTCTTGAAAATGAACATTTTACCTAGACTACTTTACCCAATCCAAATGATCCCAGTATTACTTTCCAATACAGTAATAAAGGATGTAAATGGATGGCTAAGTTCCTTTATATGGAGTAAACGCAAGCCAAGACTTAAGATGGCAATATTGCAGCTGCCAAGTTCTATGGGCGGCTTGGACCTGCCCAATATCAGGTTCTATCAATGGTGTGCCCACCTTTGTTATATTTCTGACTGGATCACAAATGATGACTCCTCTATTTGGTTAGACATTGAGACTTCTCTTTCAAAATACCCCTTACAGGATCTTTTATTCTTCAGAAGTTTCAAGTCTGTAGAAGATCACTGCAATAATCCCGTTACACTTAACACACTCAAAGTATGGAGGTCAGTTCAACGCTTCCTGGGAAGGTCCAAACTAACCTCTGCTCTTACCCCAATTCTTAACAACCCAGATTTCAGTCCAGGATTGCTGGATGCTGGTTTTAACTTATGGCTTAATAAGGGCATACGCAGGCTAAATGACTTATTTGCTGATAAGATTTTGTTGTCATTTGAGCAGATGGTCGAGAAATATCGACTCCCAAAGCAGGACTTTTTCCGCTTCCTACAAGTAAGACATTATATTCTGAAGAGCACCACCTTAATTGGTAACCCTGATGTGTCTGTCATTGAAAAAATGCTTTTTTCCCCACAAAGGAAAATGCCTGTAAGTCTGTTTTATGATACTTTAAGGTCCTTTTCTGCTGTCAACACACAGAGGGTGAAACAAGTGTGGGAGAAAGAATTGTCTGTTACTATTGACGAAGAGACGTGGGAGGACATTTGGAGATATGCAAAAACAATATCTATATGTAACCGTACTAGAGCAATCCAATTAAGAATAATACACAGATTGCATATATCCCCAAATCGCAGACATGCTTTTAGCCCCACTTCCTCTTCCCCTCAGTGTCTTAAATGCAAAACTGATACAGGCACCCTAACACATTGTTTATGGTCATGTACCAAAATACAAAGATACTGGTCTGGTGTTCTGCAATAAATTGAAAAGATCCTAGGGGTTGATCTAGAGCTGGACCCAGTTTCTTTATTGTTAGGTCTCCCTAGTAGGCATGTTACTTCTGTGGGTAAAGGGAGGCTTTACAACATCCTTACCTTCGCAGCGAGGAAAAACATCCTTTTACAGTGGATTAGTGACAAGGTTCCTTCTATTAAAGATTGGCATAAGATACTATTTGAATGGATGCCTCTGGAATATCTGACATGTACATTGCATTCTAAAACAGACCAGTTCTACAAAGTATGGGAACCTTATCTAAATTACCTAGAACCTGATGTATCAGCTATTATGCTGCAAAGATTCACTTAGAATGGCGGGGATCTATGTATTTCAGAACTACACTGTACGTTCCATGTGTGGAACCTAACCTCTTGGTTTAAACTGATCTTTTTTATTTAATTTCTGTTTGTAAGTTTGTTTAAAATGTATGTATTGAGAGAGGCAATGATGGTGATGGGGTGAGAGAAGCACCGAGCGGGAAGAGGAAAATGATGTACGTATGTATGGTTGTGTATGTGTGTGTGTGCATGCGTGCGTGCGCGTATGTATGTGTATGGTTGTGTATGTATGTATTTGTATGTGTATATATATGCGCGTAGATATGTGTAAGTGGGTGCTGTTTTTCTTGTTTTTGTTCTGTGTGCCTTGTCTCTGTTGTTGTATCTCTTAATATGGGTGAAAATTGTGATATTCCAATAAAAATACTATTACAAAAAAAAAGATAAGACAGTGAGTGCATTCCTAGGTTTTCTGTTAATTAGAACTGTCAGCTAAGTGGTGATCGATAATGTTGAGGGGTCAAAAGTTAATTCCGTTGTGTTGTGTGTCCTGTGTATGTGCTAGTTGGTCAGAATGAACTTTGAATGAACTTTTAAAGTTCCCTATGTCTCGGTCGAGAGGAGGAGATTAATTTTAGAAGCAATGAAATGATGTTATGTTATTGTATATAAACTGTTGCTCGTGGTAACGTGGCAGCGCGCTCCGAGAATAAATACTTTTATCTTTTATTGATAAGACTGGTCTCCGTCTATTTTATGCAAAACAAGAATCTTACAAATTCTCATAAAATAGATTAAGGGAATTCAATTAATTAAAACATATTAAATTAAATTACAGTAACACTAATAACAGACTCTTACCATGTTAAACAGGAGTCCAGTAACATACTCTTACCATGTTGAAACAGGAGTCCAGTAACAGAGACTCTTACCATGTTAAACAGGAGTCCAGTAACAGAGACTCTTACCATGTTGAAACAGGAGTCCAGTAACAGACACTCTTACCATGTTGAAACAGGAGTCCAGTAACAGACACTCTTACCATGTTGAAACAGGAGTCCAGTAACAGAGACTCTTACCATGTTGAAACAGGAGTCCAGTAACAGAGACTCTTACCATGTTGAAACAGGAGTCCAGTAACAGAGACTCTTACCATGTTGAAACAGGAGTCCAGTAACAGAGACTCTCATGTTAGTCCATGACTCTTACCATGTTGAAACAGGAGTCCAGCCAGAGCTCTTTCTCACCGTCACTAGAAAAGAAATGTAGACAGACACTGATGGAACTTCCTCTTCTCTTTTTGTCATAGTTTTTCCTTAGTATTTCACGCTGAATAATTACCAGGCCGAAAATATACTGGATGGTTTGATAGTTGTCAGATCTATTTTATTTTAGGTGTGTGTGTGTGTGCTCCTATTTTTGTGGGGACCTAAAATCAATAAAACAAGTACAATTCTCCATCGTGGGGACATTTCCCACGTTCCTTCCCTAAGAGGACAAAGGCTATTTTAAACTTAGGGGTTAGGGTTGGGGTTACAATTAAGGTTAGAGTTAGTGGCTTATTAGTGGGCAGTCTCATGAAAACCCCACAGCACCTCACATAGACCTTATAGTGGTTTATTAGTAGACAGTCTCATGAAAACCCCACAGCACCTCACTAGACCTTATAGGGGTTTATTAGTAGACAGTCTCATGAAAACCCCACAGCACCTCACTAGACCTTATAGTGGTTTATTAGTAGACAGTCTCATGAAAACCCCACAGCACCTCACTAGACCTTATAGTGGTTTATTAGTAGACAGTCTCATGAAAACCCCACAGCACCTCACTAGACATTATAGTGGTTTATTAGTAGACAGTCTCATGAAAACCCCACAGCACCTCACTAGACCTAATAGTGGTTCATTAGTAGACAGTCTCAATGAAAACCCCACAGCACCTCACAAGACATTATAGTGGTTTATTAGTAGATAGTCTCAATGAAAACCCCACAACACCTCACTAGAACTAACAGTGGTTTATTAGTAGACAGTATCATCAAACCCCACAGCACCTCATTTTAGACCTAGTGGTTTATTAGTAGGTTAGGTTAGACCTTATAGTGGTTTATTAGTAGACAGTCTCAATGAAAACCCCACAGCACCTCACTAGACCTTATAGTGGTTTATTAGTAGACAGTCTCATGAAAACCCCACAGCACCTCACTAGACCTTATAGTGGTTTATTAGTAGACAGTCTCATGAAAACCCCACAGCACCTCACTAGATCTTATAGTGGTTTATTAGTAGACAGTCTCATGAAAACCCCACAGCACCTCACTAGACCTTATAGTGGTTTATTAGTAGACAGTCTCATGAAAACCCCACAGCACCTCACTAGACCTTATAGTGGTTTATTAGTAGACAGTCTCAACCATATGAGTGAAAAGTGGATAAGACTTCTTCTTCATCTTATGCTCTAATAACGAAGCTGTTTTATTCTGACTCTGTCCTTACAGAACTCATACAGAGAGTTAAAGAGGAACATAAAGCCAGTCTGAAGAAGAAGTTTAGGTTTGTGTTTGAAGGCACTGCAGAGGAAGAAACTCCCCTCAACAGCATAAAAGTAAACCCAGTTACCAAAATTTACTGTGATAAATAACTACGAGAAACCGGTCAATTATATTAGCAGAGGTGATTTGATGATGCTGACATGTTGAAGTTGAAATGGTGCTGGAATAGTGAATGTAGCTCCTGTTTTCTTTGGGACTTCGGTAACTTTCTGTGATTCTAAATCAACAGTTGTTTAACTACCCATCCCGGATCCGGGATCGGATACAGCCTCAGGCTCATTAGCATAATGCAACGTTAACGATTTCTGAAAATCTCAAATGAAATGAAAATAATATGCCTGCTCTCAAGCTTAGCCTTTTCTTAACAACACTGTCATCTCAGATTTTCAAAATATGCTTTTGAACCATAGCAAATCAAGCATTTGTGTAAGAGTATTGCAAGCTAGCTTAGCATTTTGCGTAGCATTTAGCACGCAACATTTTCACAAAAACCAGATAACCAAATAAATAAAATCATTTACCTTTGAAGAGCTTCGGATGTTTTCAATGAGGAGACTCAGTTACATAGCAAATGTTCAGTTTTTCCTGAAAGAATCTTTGTGTAGGAGAAATCGCTCCGTTTTGTACATCACATTTGGCTACCGAAACGAACCGAAAATTCAGTCACCAAAACGTCAAACTTTTTCCGAATTAACTCCATAATATCGACCGAAACATGGCAAACGTTGTTTAGAATCAATCCTCAAGGTGTTTTTTCACATATCTCTTCATTGATATGCCGTTCGTGGAAGCCTGCTTTCCCCTCAGAATCCCATGGAAAAATACCAGCAGCTGAAAATGACGCACCAATTTCGACGGAGGACACCGGGCGGACACCTGGAAAATGTAGTCTCTTATGGTCAATCTTCCAATGATATGCCTACAAATACGTCACAATGCTGCAGACACCTTGGGGAAACGATAGATAGGGCAGGCTCATTCCTCTCGCATTCACAGCCATATAAGGAGACAATGGAAAACAGAGCCTCAAAAATCCTGCTCATTTCCTGGTTGCCGTTTCATCTTGGTTTTGCCTGTAGCTCCTGTTCTAGGGCACCCACAGACAATATCTTTGCAGTTCTGGAAAATTCAGAGTGTTTTCTTTCCAAAGCTATCAATTATATGCATAGTCGAGCATCTTTTTGTGACAAAATATCTTGTTTAAAACGGGAACGTTTTTCATCCAAAAATGAAATTGCGCCCCCAGAGTTTCAAAATGTCAGAAACATTCACTTGTTTGACCATGCTGTAGGTCATGTAGTAACTGTCTGTTAAATGCAGTACGCTTTGTGGACTTCACAGGACACAGGTTGCTATGCGGTTTTGTGATAAAACAAATTATTATTATTTAACCAGGCAAGTCAGTGAAGAACACATTCTTTTATACAGTGATGACCTACCCTGGCCCAATGGGGCTCCTAATCACAGTCAAATGTGATGCAGTCTGGATTTGAACCAGGGACTACAGTGACACCTCTTGCACTGAGATGCAGTGCCTTAAACCACTGTGCCACTCAGGAGCCCAAAGCCCAAACAAAGGTGTGGTTGAATTTATTCTGCCACTGTGTCTTTTATTGCCTCTGCCTTTAAGCCTATATATCGTGGGCACACACACACACACACATACACACACACACACACACACACACCACCAAGTTTTCCCCTGGCAATTTCAGTCTATCATACACTCTTCTAACGGCCATGGTGAGGTATACTCTAAAAAATTAGGGGTTCAACAAGGGTTCTGCTAACATCCTCTTCAAATAACCTTGGGTTTAAAGGCACTGAAAATGGCCCCCAAAAGCTTCTTCCAAGAACCCCATAGGAGGTGGGGTTCATCGAGGAACCTCCTTAGTTGGTGGGGGTTCTTGCAGGAACTTAACTGCCCAACTGAAACATTTGGATTTGAAAGAACAGCAGGTGCAGGCACTTAACTGAAAAATGTAAAGATCTCAATGTAAGGTTGGTCCCTTGTTTGATCTAAATTGATATTGTTTTATGATGACACCATCTATCTTTTCATATGTGTGCAAATCTTTCTAAAACAGAAAATGGACACAACTCAATGGATATCAATCAACAAGGAGGTAATAATACAGGCTGTAAGAACATGTTGAAGGCTGGATGTATTGGCTGAAGATGACTGAACTGCTCACTTTTGTGTCTGTGTCTGCAGGTATACAGACAGAGGAGGTATGCAAAGGTATGTCAATTGATATTGGTAGGTTATGCAGATCACATTTACCATCCTCCTCTCTTACCTCTTCAATGAATATCCCATAGGCCTCTACATTATGGACAAGGTATGTGTATGAAAACCATTATCAAAACAGTTTTTTTTCATTCACAAAAACCAAAGTATTAATACTGTCATGTGCATATTTTATTAATCACCTATATAATTACTATTTTTTGAATCACAGTTATTAATTAATAGAATCTTCTTTCTTTTTTATCCGTTATTTTACCAGAACAGTTGACTGAGAACACGTTCTCATTGTAACGGTTGTCGTATGAAGGAGAAGAGGAAGACCAATGCGCAGCGTGGTAAGTGTCCATATTTAATAGAACAAACTGAACACTACAAAATACAAAAATAACAAACCGAAACAGTTCCATGTGGAACACACAGACACAGGAAACAACCACCCACAACTCAAAAGTGAAACCAGGCTACCTAAGTATGGTTCTCAATCAGGGACAACGATTGACAGCTGCCTCTGATTGAGAACCACACCAGGCCAAACACAGAATCCCAAATTATAGAAAAAGGAACATAGACTGCCCACCCCAACTCAAGCCCTGAACATACTAAAACAAAGACAAACAAAGGAACTAAGGTCAGAACATGACGCTCGTTTACAGCAACGACCTGGGGAATAGTTACAGGGGAGAGGAGGGGGATTAATGAGCCAATTGTAAATTGGGGATTAGTAGGTGACCGTGATGGTTTGAGGGTCAGATTGGGAATTTAGCCAGGACACCGGGGTTAACACCCCTACTCTTACGATAAGTGCCATGGGATGTTAATGTGTTGATATTCTCCGTAGTCTCGACCTGTTGGTTGTTCTAATGGAACGTAAAATAACTGTCTCAGACGTGGCTATACCGAACCCCCTGCCCCGTGGCTTTACCGAACCCCCTGCCCCGTGGCTTTACCGAACCCCCTGCCCCGTGGCTTTACCGAACCCCCTGCCCCAGTGGCTATACCGAACCCCCTGCCACGTGGCCTGCCCCTGAACCCCCTGCCCCGTGGCTATACCGACCCTGCCCCCTGCCCCTGTGGCTATACCGGAACCCCCCCCTACCGAACCCCCCCCGTGGCTATACCGAACCCCCTGCCCCGTGGCTATACCCCGCCATCCCGTGGACTGCCAACCCCCTGCCCCGTGGCTTTACCGAACCCCCTGCCCCGTGGCTTTACCGAACCCCTGCCCCGTGGCTTTCCGAACCCCCTGCCCGTGGCTTTACCGAACCCCTGCCCCGTGGCTTTACCGAACCCCCTGCCCCGTGGCTTTACCGAACCCCCTGCCCCAACCCCCTGCCCCGTGGCTTTACCTGAACCCCCTGCCCCGTGGCTATACCCCCTGCCCGAACCCCCTGCCCCCGTGGCTACCTATACACAAGAAGCCCCTATAACCCCATTAGAAGTGGCTACATAAAACACTGTGCCATTACGACACCCCTGCCCCAGGCTGCTGGCTGTTACTCTCTAAAATATACCCTGCAAGGTGTTGGCTAGGGGCCTGAGTATAACCCCTGCCCTGATGGCTCATGTCCCTTTGCAGAACAACCCCTGCCCCGTTTGGGGCTATGACCCCCGAACCCCCTGCCCCGTGGCTATAATTCAATACAGTACAGTAAACCCCTGCCCCGTGGTTTTTCTATCATGCCGTGCAATGTGCCCCATGTACCCTACCTTACATAATTAACATCCAACTGCTGGCTTCTAAACGTTCCCTTGTTTTCTGTGTTGTTTTTTCTCCCTTTCATCATTTCCTTTTCTCATATCCTAGCTACCTTTCCTTTCCCCTGCCCCGTTCAATTGGCTCCTCTCCCTTTCCTTCCCTCCTGTTCTATAGCTCCCTACCCCCTTCCCCTGTTCTATTGTAGGCTATCCTCCGAACCCCTGCCCCTGTAGGCTATTTCCTCCACTATTGTAGCCCCTGCCCCGTGGCTATACCGTTCTATTCTAACCCCCTGCCCCGTGGCTATAGCTCCCGAACCCCTTCCTCCTGGCTATTCGCTCCCCCTCCTTTCCCCTGTGGCTATACAAGTCCTCTACCTTTCCTTTGCCCTATTCGTGGCTACCTTTCCTTTCCTCCTGTTCTATTCTGCTCCCCCTTTCCTATCCTCCTGTTCAATTCTAGCTCCTCTACCTTTCCCCTCCCCTGGCTATACTAGCTCCTCTACATTTCCTATCCCCTCCCCTATCCTGGCTATTCTACCTGAACCCCCTGCCTTCGTGGCTATACCTGAAGCTCCCCCTGCCCCGTGGCTATACCTCCTGTTCTATTCTAGCCCCCTACCTTTCCTTTCCCCTGTTATGGATACCTTTAATCCTCCTGTTCCTGCCTTTCCTTTCCTCCTGTTATATTGTATCTCCTTCAACCCTCCTGTTCCTAGCTGGCTACCATTCCTTTTCTACTAGAACCTTTCCTGCCCCTGTTCTATTCTAGCTCCTCTACCAACCCCTCCTGCCCCTCTGGCTATTCTAGACCTTTCATAGCCCCCTGCTTAGCCATTAGTGTTGTTGATCTTAATATCTAGTGTAATATGTTGAACACCCGATATTGTAAATTGCTATGATTTTATATATATATATATATACAGTGGGGCAAAAAAGTAAGTCAGCCACCATTGCCTTAAAAATATGAGAGAGGCCTGTAATATCATAACACTTCAACTATGACAGACAAAATGCCAGAAAATCACATTGTGAATATCACAAGTGGTTAGGGTTCTTCACCATAATTTGCAAATAAATTCATGAAACATCCTACAATGTGATTTTCTGGATGTTTTTTGTTTTTTCTCATTTTGTCTGTCATAGTTGAAGTGTACCTATGATGAAAATTACAGGCCTTTCTCATCTTTTTAAGTGGGGGAACTTGCACAATTGGTGGCTGACTAAATACTTTTTTGCCCCACTGTATATATATATATATTAAAACAATTATAACATGTCATGGCCTAGCCTACTGCTTGTAAACAATAAAAAATCCCTATTCCCTATTTTTATTTTGAGGCTTGAATAATTTGCTCAGGACACATATGTAGCCTGTTAATATTTATTATGGTTTTCACATGCCAAACGTTGTTATGCTACTTTATTGATAAAGCAACACACAGGGTATTTAAATACTTGGATGGCTCACAACTTCTTCCGGCTAAATCAAGAGAAGACCGAGCTACTTATTATTGGAGCCAAAGCACACAGAGAGAATCTGTGAGAATAAAACACCAGGTAAAAAACCTAGGTATCATTTTAGATTCTGAACTCAATTTCGATTACACATTAGGAATGTAACCAAATAGCTTTTTACCACCTTAGAAACGGCTGCACCTTGGCAATGTTCCTATCTCAGGCTGATACAGAGAGACTCATCCATGCTTTTATTACAAGCAGGCTTGACTACTGTAATACTCTCCTGTCTGGTCAACCCAAGAAAGCCATTGGTCAACTGCAAAACATACAGAATGCTGAAACACGGGTACTGACCAAGACCAGACAGAGAGCACACATTACACCGGTATTAACCCTTGTGTGGTGTTCGTGTTTATCACCCAATGTTCGTGGGTCTGATGGATCCACAACATTATTGAGTTTAAAACAATACAGCCATAACAATTTACGTAAAAATACTTAATACTTGACTTGAATGAATTACAAGCAATTTAGACAGCATACATGGTTAATATTTGCCATGTACCTCTGCTAGATCACATTTATCAATAAAAATGCCATTCATTTTATTTAATAAAATGTGATTTTTGTAAACAAAAATCAATTATAATCAAGACATGGGTGGAATAAGTCATGTTTATCTTGAAAAAAATATAAATGAAAGAAGGTTGTCATCACCATTCATGTTTATTGCTTTGAACTGAACAAATTGGAAGGACAAATGTTATATACAGTATTTTATGGAAATGATAAATGAGCCCCATTGGACACAAATTAAGGCCTTTCTACACACCACCTGAGGGACTGGAGTTTTACTGTGTGTGTGTTGAAAATGTATTCCTTGCATTTGATGCACGTGTACTGTGTCTTCCTGTCCTTCTTAGGTCCACACACATCGCAGTGCTTCTTCTTGTTGCTCCCGGCTGCAATCTAGAATGATGAAAACACTTCATTCAGGAATTTTACTAACATCTCACTCACACACTCACATATATAGTTACAGCAGGCCAAGGTAGGAGATTCAGACACACACACATGCAACAACATCACTCACACTTACTTCTGGTATTGGAGTTGTTGGTTCTGTGGGTCTGATGGGGCACCAGCATCCTCCTCCTGAATCCTCCTCACGATGGCTGCAGAAGCTGGGATCCTTGGGACATGTTGCCTCCTCTGGATTTGAGGTCTTACCAATGCCTTGCCCAGCTCCTCGAGAAAGAGCCGTCTCCTCTGGAGCTTCCCTCTGTTCCAATCTGGGTTCAACGCCATCCAGATGACAAATGCGCTGTATGCCGAGATGTCCAAGATGTTGAAGAATATCACAGGTGGCCAGCGTAGGGTTCTTCTGTTGCAGCTGCAGCCAGTCACCAGCTTGTCTAAATTGTCCACCCTCCTGTTGTGGCATTGTAAATCATTATGATTTCTGGTTTTTGATGTTCCTGGCCACAGATTCTCCCATCCCTATGCAGCGTACTCATGAGTACCACATTTTTTGCCTTTCTTTGGCACATGACACTAGGGACATGTCGGCCGTGAACACAAACTTAGAGGAATTGATAGGCCTGTTCTGTGTATTCAACAGCTGAGGTGGGAGCTCTGGCTTGTTTTTTCCTACTGTTCCTTCCATTGTCAGCTTCCTATTGAGGAGCTCCTGTCCCAGCTTGTGCGAAGTAAAAAAGTTATTGCATGTGATGCTGTGGCCACAAAGTCCCTGTGTCACATCCAGGACAACCCACATCCATTGGTTCTTCTCAGGGGCTCCTCCATCTGGCTTCCCTGTATACACTTGCAAGTTCCACATGTGATGAAGCAGCATCACAGGCAGCCCAGACCTTGATTCCATATTTTGCGAGTTTAGACACGTTCTGCCTGAAGGGGAAGCGGCCCCTAAATGGCATTAGCTGCTCGTCAACAGTAACGTTGGGCCCAGGGTTGTAAAACAGGGGAAGGCGGTCCACCCACTTGACCCACACTGACCTGATGCAGCTAGCTTGTATCTCTGCCACCAAGCTGGTCTGGTGTCTCAGTTATCGAGATGGATAATCCTGGAAATAATGTGAAGTTTTCCAGAGACATTGTGGCACGGAAAAGTTCTCTGCCAGTTTCTGCATCCCACAGGGATCCTGTGGATTCCCCATTGGATCTGAAAACACCAGCAAGGATAAGAACCCCAAAGTATGCATGTAAATGAGTTTGGTCCATCTCCTTCCATCTCTCTCCAAAATCACACCTTCCCTTCAAATTAGTACAGTCCAGAATGATTTTCTGGATGGTGTCTGGGATGAACAATTCAAAAGAAGACTTTATGTCCTGCAGGCTGCTGATGAGCTGGTTGCTGATGGGCTGGTCCTGGGGCTGGCTGCTGATGGGCTGGTCCTGGGGCTGGCTGTTGATTGGGCTGGTCCTGGGGCTGGCTGCTGATGGGCTGGTTGCTGATGGGCTGGTTGCTGATGGGCTGGCTGCTGATGGGCTGGTCCTGGGGCTGGCTGCTGATGGGCTAGTCCTGGGGCTGGCTGTTGATTGGGCTGGTCCTGGTCCTGGGGCTGGCTGCTGATGGGCTGGTCCTGGGGCTGGCTGCTGATGGGCTAGTCCTGGCTGCTGATGGGCTGGTCCTGGCTGCTGATTGGGCTGGTCCTGGCTGCTGATGGGCTGGTCCTGGGGCTGGCTGCTGATGGGCTGGTCCTGGCTGGCTGATGGGCTGGTCCTGGGGCTGGCTGTTGATTGGGCTGGTCCTGGGGCTGGCTGCTGATGGGCTGGGGCTGGTTGCTGATGGGGGCTGGCTGCTGATGGGCTGGTCCTGGGGCTGGCTGATGCTGATGGGCTGGCTGGTTGCTGATGGGCTGGTCCTGGGGCTGGCTGCTGATGAGCTGGTTGCTGATGGGCTGCTGTCCTGGGGCTGGTTGCTGATGGGCTGGTCCTGGGGCTGGCTGCTGATGGGCTGGTCCTGGGGCTGGCTGCTGATGGGCTGGTCCTGCTGATGGGCTGGCTGGTTGCTGATTGGGCTGGTCCTGGGGCTGGCTGCTGATGGGCTGGTCCTGGCTGCTGGCTGGCTGGTTGCCTGGGGCTGGCTGCTGATGGGCTGGTCCTGGGGCTGGCTGATGGGCTGGTCCTGGGCTGGCTGGCTGCTGATGGGCTGGGTCCTGGTGGGCTGGGTCCTGGCTTGGGCTGGTCCTGGCTGCTGATTGGGCTGGTCCTGGCTGCTGATTGGGCTGGTCCTGGCTGCTGATTGGCTGGTCCTGGCTGCTGATTGGGGTGGTCCTGGCTGCTGATGGGGTGGTCCTGGCTGCTGATGGGGTGGTCCTGGCTGCTGATTGGGCTGGTCCTGGCTGCTGATTGGGCTGGTCCTGGCTGCTGATTGGCTGGTACTGGTTGCTGATTGGGGTGGTCCTGGCTGCTGATGGGCTGGTCCTGGCTGCTGATGGGCTGGAACTGGCTGCTGATTGGGCTGGTCCTGGCTGCTGATTGGGCTGGTCCTGGCTGCTGTTGGGCTGGTCCTGGTGCTGGCTGCTGATGGGCTGGTCCTGGCTACTGGCTGCTGATGGGCTGGTCCTGGCTGCTGATGGGCTGGTCCTGGCTGCTGAAGGGCTAGTCCTGGCTGCTGATTGGGCTGGCCCTGGCTGCTGGCTGCTGATGGGCTGGTCCTGGGGCTGGCTGCTGATGGGCTGGTCCTGGCTGCTGATGGGCTGGTCCTGGTCCTGGCTGCTGATGGGCTGGTCCTGGGGCTGGCTGCTGATGAGCTGGCTGCTGATGGGCTGGTCCTGGGGCTGGTTGCTGATGGGCTGGTCCTGGGGCTGGTTGCTGATGGGCTGGTCCTGGGGCTGGTTGCTGATGGGCTGGTCCTGGCTGGTTGCTGATGGCCTGGTCCTGGGCTGGCTGGCTGCTGATGGGCTGGTCCTGGGGCTGGCTGCTGATGGGGTCCTGGTCCTGGGGCTGGGCTGGTTGCTGATGGGCTGGTCCTGGGGCTGGCTGCTGATGGATGGTCCTGGCTGCTGATGGGCTGGTCCTGGGGCTGGGCTGGCTGCTGATGGGCTGGTCCTGGGGCTGGTTGCTGATTGGGCTGGTCCTGGGGCTGCTGATGGGCTGGTCCTGGGGCTGGTTGCTGATGGGCTGGTCCTGGGGCTGCTGATGGGCTGGTCCTGGGGCTGGCTGCTGATGGGCTGGTCCTGGCTGCTGATGGGCTGGTCCTGGTTGCTGATTGGGCTGGTCCTGGGGCTGGCTGTTGTTTGGGCTGGTCCTGGGGCTGGCTGGTCCTGGGGCTGGCTGCTGATGGGCTGGTCCTGGCTGCTGATGGGCTGGTCCTGGCTGCTGGCTGCTGATGGGCTGCTCCTGGCTGCTGGCTGCTGATGGGCTAGTCCTGGCTGCTGATTGGGCTGGTCCTGGCTGCTGATTGGGCTGGTCCTGGCTGCTGATTGGGCTGGTCCTGGCTGCTGATTGGGCTGGTCCTGGCTGCTGATTGGGGTGGTCCTGGCTGCTGATCGGCTGGTCCTGGCTGCTGATGGGGTGGTCCTGGCTGCTGATTGGGCTGGTCCTGGCTGCTGATTGGGCTGGTCCTGGCTGCTGATTGGCTGGTACTGGCTGCTGATTGGGGTGGTCCTGGCTGCTGATGGGCTGGTCCTGGCTGCTGATGGGCTGGTCCTGGCTGCTGATTGGGCTGGTCCTGGCTGCTGATTGGGCTGGTCCTGGCTGCTGCTGCTGATGGGCTGGTCCTGGCTGCTGATGGGCTGGTCCTGGGCTGGCTGCTGATGGGCTGGTCCTGGCTGCTGATGGGCTGGTCCTGGCTGCTGAAGGGCTGGTCCTGGCTGCTGATTGGGCTGGCCCTGGCTGCTGGCTGCTGATGGGCTAGTCCTGGGGCTGGCTGCTGATGGGCTGGTCCTGGCTGCTGATGGGGGTCCTGGTCCTGGCTGCTGATGGGCTGGTCCTGGCTGCTGATTGGGCTGGTCCTGGCTGCTGATTGGGCTGGTCCTGGCTGCTGATTGGGGTGGTCCTGGCTGCTGATGGGCTGGTCCTGGCTGCTGATGGCCTGGTCCTGGCTGCTGATGGGCTGGTCCTGGTTGCTGATTGGGCTGGTCCTGGGGCTGGCTGTTGTTTGGGCTGGTCCTGGGGCTGGCTACTGATGGGCTGGTCCTGGCTGCTGATGGGCTGGTCCTGGCTGCTGGCTGCTGATGGGCTGCTCCTGGCTGCTGGCTGCTGATGGGCTAGTCCTGGCTGCTGATTGGGCTGGTCCTGGCTGCTGATTGGGCTGGTCCTGGCTGCTGATTGGGCTGGTCCTGGCTGCTGATTGGGCTGGTCCTGGCTGCTGATGCTGGGCTGGTCCTGGCTGCTGATGGGGTGGTCCTGGCTGCTGATGGGGTGGTCCTGGCTGCTGATTGGGCTGGTCCTGGCTGCTGATTGGGCTGGTCCTGGCTGCTGATTGGGCTGGTCCTGGCTGCTGATTGGCTGGTACTGGCTGCTGATTGGGGTGGTCCTGGCTGCTGATGGGCTGGTCCTGGCTGCTGATGGCCTGGTCCTGGCTGCTGATTGGGCTGGTCCTGGCTGCTGATTGGGCTGGTCCTGGCTGCTGATTGGGCTGGTCCTGGCTGCTGGCTGCTGATGGGCTGGTCCTGGCTGCTGATGGGCTGGTCCTGGCTGCTGGCTGCTGATGGGCTAGTCCTGGCTGCTGATGGGCTGGTCCTGGCTGCTGATTGGGCTGGTCCTGGGGCTGGCTGCTGATATTGAGCCACACATGTCAAGATATTTATTTCTTGTGTCCATCCCCCAATTTGTGTGGAAAAACACTGCATTTTTTACAATGTATCAAAAATAAAGTATTGTAATAGCATTGTTCAGGTTCCTGCAAGACATTGTGATGGGCTGGTCCTGGCTGCTGAATGGGCTGGTCCTGGCTGCTGATGGGCTGGTCCTGGCTGCTGAATGGGCTGGTCCTGGCTGCTGATGGGCTGGTCCTGGTTGCTGATTGGGCTGGTCCTGGGGCTGGCTGTTGTTTGGGCTGGTCCTGGGGCTGGCTGGTCCTGGGGCTGGCTGCTGATGGGCTGGTCCTGGCTGCTGATGGGCTGGTCCTGGCTGCTGATTGGGCTGGTCCTGGCTGCTGGCTGCTGATGGGCTGGCTCCTGGCTGCTGGCTGCTGATGGGCTGGTCCTGGCTGCTGATTGGGCTGGTCCTGGCTGCCTGGCTGCTGATTGGGCTGGTCCTGGCTGCTGATTGGGCTGGTCCTGGCTGCTGATTGGCTGGTCCTGGCTGCTGGCTGCTGATTGGGCTGGTCCTGGCTGCTGATGCGGTGGTCCTGGCTGCTGATGGGGTGGTCCTGGCTGCTGATTGGGCTGGTCCTGGCTGCTGATTGGGCTGGTCCTGGCTGCTGATTGGCTGGTACTGGCTGCTGATTGGGGTGTGATGAGGAGAGGCAAATATACTTGTGTATGAGTCCAGATGGCAGCATTAAAGTTAGCCTTGCATTTGTATCCATTCCATGCAGCCTCATGGAATTTTCAGAGCCATCAGAGCCTTCCCTTCCACCTGCACCTCACCAGAACACAAATGCAGAAAGGTACCGGTGCAGAACCTGGTTACACATCCACTATTCCACCACCATTTCAAGTTCAAAATGTCAACATCTAATCATCTAGTACAGTGACAACTAAAATATAATGATTTAGTCCAATCAACTGAAGCTAAATATGTGGTTATCTATGGTTCTGATTTCTGTGTGCATGCTTGTTTGGGAAAGTAGAAAAACATGTTGACTCACCTTGTAGAGAAATGCCAATGCCATCTTCTCTTTCATGTTGCCTAAACGGTCTATGAATGTCATACAGTACACGTTTTTATTTTTTGTTGTCCTAGGCTACCTGGTTAAAATACTTACTCGCTTGCCTAACTTCCTTTCATGGGCAATGATATACCATGCCAGCTAGTTAACATAGCTATACTACATCTGGCTCCATGTTGAACTTCCATAATCTCAGGCCAGCGGCACAGTATTAATTTATGGTTGGATCAGAATCACTGGCTTCCCTTCACACTTTTTTTTTTTTTTTTGGTGCGTCAGGACAATTCACAGCTGAACTCGTTCGGCTTAGCTCAATGCTGATTGGCTATTATTTAATACATTGTTTTATCAAGGGAGGCCAAATGCTTGCTGGCTTCCCTTGCATTCAATGCTATGGGCGGCAACAATGTCATACTCTTTCTGACCAGACAGGATCAGATAGATACTCTACACATACTAAGACCTGAGTCAGAGGGGCGCTGTTTCCTTTGCTCTGATGGTTTCTCGAGTGAGACACATTCAGCCGCTTGCGAATTGAAGGAAATTCATGTCATTTTTCTTTTTTTTTTTTTTTTGGGGGGGGGGTTGCATCAGTAGGAACCCCTCTTTGTACTTATATTGATACATTTTTAAGCTATAGCTGTTTATTTTTTAAATGTTTTATTTCACCTTTATTTAACCAGGTAGGCTAGTTTAGAACAAGTTCTCATTTGCAACCTCGACCTGGCCAAGATAAAGCATAGCAGTGTGAACAGACAACACAGAGTTACACATGGAGTAAACAATAAACAAGTCAATAACATAGTAGGAAAAAAATAATCTATATTCATTGTGTGCAAAAGGCATGAGGAGGTAGGCAATAAATAGCTGTGTTCTAATACCTTTACTGTATACTACATACTTAATGAGTATATACTACATACTATTAGTTCATTTTAGTATACTGTAAAGGAACGGTATCGTTTCAGTTGAGCGTACTAGCGCTTCACCTGTCTACCGGAAGTTGATGCTGTTGCTATGCAACCTCTTGCTAGCTTGTTAGCATAACAAATTACTTGCTAGAATTTTTAAAAATCCAGAGTGTTGTCAGATTGTCAGTTCATCAAATTCAGAGCGTTTTGCTCTCGGAGCGTACTGGATGCTCTGGCCGAGGGGGGTTGATCCGAGTGTTCAACTGCAGTCAGGCACCCAAGCTAACTGGCTAACATTGGCTAGCTACTTTTAGCCACAAATGAGAGAACACCCCACTCTGACTATTTTATTCGCTCTAGCAGAGCTGGTTAGGCTGTTTTCATGTTATCCAGTGCGTTGGTGACTGTAACTGTGCTGCGAGCAACAATTTAATTACGCTTTTTGATACATTTTTTGCTTACGTTTACTGACCATATTCAACTGGTGTTGAGCGTTAGTAAATTCATCAATTATTCTGCGCTCTGGCACACTCAGATGAGAGTGCTGTTAACTACATTGAAAGGCACAACGACTATACACCTTAGCTAAGCATGATGTGAATAATCAAGTCAATACATGTTGGGTAGTTAGTTAATATACTGCCTTGCAAGTTTGATGTAGTAGACAACTAATGTTAGGTAACTAGCTAACATACCGATACATACTGCTGTAATGCTATGCAGTTCGTAAGGATAGCGTAGCTAACAAATTGTCCACCAACATAATGTGTAACTTATTGGAAAAGTAATTTCTTTATTATATTTCTTAACATTTGTCATAATTAGTTGCAATGAATTTGTATCCGCTCTCATTGGACTTCGCCTGCATATTTTCCACCATTTCTTCAACTCTGAAAACGTTGTGAAGCCTCGCCCATTTTCTGAAGAATTGCATTATGGGTCGTAAATAGTGTCTAATGCGTGTATATGTCCTATTTTGGCGAATTTAGTACGACATCCGGGATCTTTTGGCATACTAACTATATCCATGTTCATAGGTGGGAGGCAGAGGCGCTCCAGAACAGTAAGTGGCGGTAATGTATGGGGTCAATTTCATGCCATATGTATTGAATTCAAAATAAAAATAAATTGTGAACATGAAAAATAAAGTTGTGAATGTAAACATATTTTCGAGGATGGGTGAAGTAATGGATGTTGAAATCAAAAACCAAACAACTGAAAGCAAAATGTAGAGAATTGTAAACAAAAAGAACACATCAAAAGCAAAACCCAAAAAACTTATAAGCAAATAATTTTAAAGCGAGAGCAAAACTCTATGACAAATAATTGTTTAAAATAATTGAAAACGAATGCAAAAATCGTTTTCGGTAAAATTTTCCCAGCAACCAATCCTATTGACTACATTTTGCTTAGGCTCTTGCCTGTATGTACTACCTTTTGGTTACGCTACTCGTATATTTTCTTTCGATGTCTGTTTCTTTGCTTAAACTGACAGTCTTTTAGATTGCGAGTTTTACCATTATTTTTCCATGAGGCGTAGACAATGAGTCTCCATTAGTCTGCTAGTTTTAGAGTGACGGTTCGTCTTAACCCAATCAATGATTTGATGTGTCATTGGCTCTGACCCTTCGAACTACTTAGGTAAACATATGAATTACCTGTTGCACAACGTTCGGCGCAGGTGTTGGTAACAGGTTCGCCATGTTCAGAATATAGGGGAAGATTTGGCGCATAGTGGTGAAGTCAGACCGTCTACTTAAGTAGGCAATAGAAAAAAAGCATGTCTTTATTTTCTCATTGAGATAATATTCCTTTTCCAAGAGAGACCTGGTCCAATAGCAGCAGGGGGAACAACGTCTCAGACAAAACAACTTACAGACACTAACACAACATTAAACACAACTATAAACACACATACAGTACAACAATTACATATTACATTAAAAACACAGACATCTTGACTAAAAACAGCTGGCCTAAAAACAATTACACTCTTCTATGATATATACATCGATCAAGTGTTTAAACTCCACCAACTAAACTAGATCATCACATTTAAAAATGTTCAGGAGAGAATTCCAGGACCACGGTGCTAAGTAACTAAAACTATTTCTACCATGACCTGTTCTAATTTTTGGTACTGTTAGAAGCAAATCAGAATGGGACCGTTATTGATATTTGAATACAATGCCAAAAAAGATGCAACACTGTTTCTGGGTGGACCCTCTGCATTTACCAGTTGGCTCACCAATAGGATATTATGTGGGAACCAATATTCTAAAAACAAAGTATCTTTATACAATATATCCCGATTATTCCATATATAATATCTGTGTGGAGAAAGATTATTCTTATAAATTAAGGACCATGACAAGAAAACCTGGAACTCTGTACTGTTGGACTTCTTGAGAACGGCACTTATCTTCGTAGAGATTGTTTGCTGACAGTCCTGCTGTGCCCTGCTCTAAGATAACAACCTGCCAAGATAGGGGTTCTCTTTCTCTTTCTCTTTCATTCTCGCTCTCTCTGTCTTTCTTTCTCTCTCACACACACACAGTAACATGACATTCACACCGCAGTAAATTTCTATTACCAGAAAGGTAAGGATCTTCTTTTAATAATTACAATATGTTCAATTTGTTTTGGAGTAACTTCTGAAGTAAATCTTTGTTGAACCGAATATTTAGATTCACCTTAAGGAGGAATGGAAACACTAGGATTTACAACACCAGCTAACTGTAAATCGCCATATTGGCATTGTTGCATCACTGGCAGGAGAGAACATTTTGGAACTCAAAAATGGCTGAATTTACCAAGTAGCTCAGAGTCTGAGAATTTGTTTATTACAGAGAATGAAATTATGTTAGTTAGGGAGCCAATAAACCTACTGAAGCCGTTTATGTTTGAGCCGACCGTTGCCCGAGATCAGAGTTAGTTTTCGTAGCAGTAACAACACAGATATGCCGCCTGAAACACCTCAGCTAGAGGGTATGCGTAGCAAAACTAACAGGTGTGAGTGGGGATGCTGCCAGATAGAGTAGGAGTGTGTGTGTGTTGTAGAGAGATGGTGGCAATACAGCACAAAATCCCAGCGGATGGTGCTGTATTACATCCAGTCAGAGGTTCCGGTCAGTCTGTCTGGATGGTGGCTGTATTACATCCAGTCAGAGGTTCCGGTCAGTCTGTCTAGATGGTGGCTGTATTACATCCAGTCAGAGGTTCCGGTCAGTCTGTCTGGATGGTGGCTGTATTACATCCAGTCAGGTTCCAGTCAGTCTGTCTGGATGGTGGCTGTATTACATCCAGTCAGAGGTTCCGGTCAGTCTGTCTGGATGGTGGCTGTATTACATCATCCAGTCAGAGGTTCCGGTCAGTCTGTCTGGATGGTGGCTGTATTACATCCAGTCAGAGGTTCCGGTCAGTCTGTCTGGATGGTGGCTGTATTACATCCAGTCAGGTTCCGGTCAGTCTGTCTGGATGGTGGCTGTATTACATCCAGTCAGGTTCCGGTCAGTCTGTCTGGATGGTGGCTGTATTACATCCAGTCAGGTTCCGGTCAGTCTGTCTGGCGATGTATTTATTGGACGTGCCACTAATCGTTATGAAGGACATCCTGGCAGAAGAGGTTTCTCGACCAGTCTGCAGCCGATATGCCAGTTAAATAATTGGTGACATTTTGCTTGATTATAAATTGTTTAAGGTTAATACAGTGCCTTGTGAAAGTATTCGGCCCCCTTGAACTTTGCGACCTTTTGCCACATTTCAGGCTTCAAACATAAAGATATAAAACTGTATTTTTTTGTGAAGAATCAACAACAAGTGGGACACAATCATGAAGTGGAACGACATTTATTGGATATTTCAAACTTTTTTAACAAATCAAAAACTGAAAAATTGGGCGTGCAAAATTATTCAGCCCCTTTACTTTCAGTGCAGCAAACTCTCTCCAGAAGTTCAGTGAGGATCTCTGAATGATCCAATGTTGACCTAAATGACTAATGATGATAAATACAATCCACCTGTGTGTAATCAAGTCTCCGTATAAATGCACCTGCACTGTGATAGTCTCAGAGGTCCGTTAAAAGCGCAGAGAGCATCATGAAAAACAAGGAACACACCAGGCAGGTCCGAGATACTGTTGTGAAGAAGTTTAAAGCCGGATTTGGATACAAAAAGATTTCCCAAGCTTTAAACATCCCAAGGAGCACTGTGCAAGCGATAATATTGAAATGGAAGGAGTATCAGACCACTTCAAATCTACCAAGACCTGGCCGTCCCTCTAAACTTTCAGCTCATACAAGGAGAAGACTGATCAGAGATGCAGCCAAGAGGCCCATGATCACTCTGGATGAACTGCAGAGATCTACAGCTGAGGTGGGAGACTCTGTCCATAGGACAACAATCAGTTGTATATTGCACAAATCTGGTCTTTATGGAAGAGTGGCAAGAGGAAAGCCATTTCTTAAAGATATCCATAAAAAGTGTAATTTAAAGTTTGCCTCAAGCCACCTGGGAGACACATCAAACATGTGGAAGAAGGTGCTCTGGTCAGATGAAACCAAAATGTAACTTTTTGGCAACAATGCAAAACGTTATGTTTGGCGTAAAAGCAACACAGCTCATCACCCTGAACACACCATCTCCACTGTCAAACATGGTGGTGGCAGCATCATGGTTTGGGCCTGCTTTTCTTCAGCAGGGACAGGGAAGATGGTTAAAATTGATGGGAAGATGGATGGAGCCAAATACAGGACCATTCTGGAAGAAAACCTGATGGAGTCTGCAAAAGACCTGAGACTGGGACGGAGATTTGTCTTCCAACAAGACAATGATCCAAAACATAAAGCAAAATCTACAATGGAATGGTTCAAAAATAAACATATCCAGGTGTTAGAATGGCCAAGTCAAAGTCCAGACCTGAATCCAATCGAGAATCTGTGGAAAGAACTGAAAACTGCTGTTCACAAATGCTCTCCATCCAACCTCACTGAGCTCGAGCTGTTTTGCAAGGAGGAATGGGAAAAAATTTCAGTCTCTTGATGTGCAAAACTGATAGAGACATACCCCAAGCGACTTACAGCTGTAATCGCAGCAAAAGGTGGCGCTACAAAGTATTACTTTAAGGGTGCTGAATAATTTTGCACGCCCAATTTTTCCGTTTTTGATTTGTTAAAAAAGTTTGAAATATCCAATAAATGTCGTTCCACTTCATGATTGTGTCCCACTTGTTGATTCTTCACAAAAAAATACAGCTTTATATATTTATGTTTGAAGCCTGAAATGTGGCAAAAGGTCGCAAAGTTCAAGGGGGCCGAATACTTTCGCAAGGCACTGCATCTGTAGTGGGTAGGTGCTCAATATATATAATCAGTATCCTATAAAGATGTTTAATCATCAGCGCTGTTTGGCGCTATGGTAACACATTTACCTTTAGATTAGACGACCAGAGTTGGAATCGCAGACATCATGATTCATGAAATCTCTTTCTAACCAAATATGGAGCGTGCTCATTATGTGATTTAGTTTCAATATCAGACTAACTTTTCTTATGATTTTTCCAGTTCACCCTATGGGCAAAAGGGAGAATTGGACGAGGTGTATGGAATCTCATCCCTGAGTGTGCCGTTTCTTCCATATGTAAAAATATTATTAGTTAGCTTGTCCGGTATAAACAACAGGTTCAAGCGTAACCAGATAAAATTACATTCAGTACGTACTAATCCCATGGCCCTGCCACTAGAGAGACTTCAACCAGCTTCCACTGCCATCTATTAGAAAGGAATGTAACTACGCTGGGCAACTAGTTGGCAGAGTTAAAGTAGACTTCAACCAGCTTCCACTGCCATCTATTAGAAGGGAATGGTAACTACGCTGGGCAACTAGTTGGCAGAGTTAAAGTAGACTTCAACCAGCTTCCACTGCCATCTAGAAGGGAATTAGAAAGGAATGGTGACATCTATTAGAAGGGAATGGTAACTACGCTGGGCAACTAGTTGGCAGAGGCAACTTCAACCAGTTGACATCTATTAGAAGAGTTAAAGTTGGCAGAGTTAAAGACTTCAACCAGCTTCCACTGCCATCTATTAGAAAGGAATGGAAACTACGCTGGGCAACTAGTTGGCAGAGTTAAAGTAGACTTCAACCAGCTTCCACTGCCATCTATTAGAAAGGAATGTAACTGCCATCTATTGGGTAACACGCTGGGCAGCTAGTTGGCAGAGTTAAAGTAGACTTCAATAATATATGCCATTTAGCAGACACCTTTATCCAAAGCGAACAGGGTACATGGTAGTGGAAACAGATCAGAAACAGGATTGCAATTTTGATATCATGGATGGTCAGTCCATCTATAGCTCTGTCTATGAATTTGTGAGTGGTTACATTTCTCCAGCCCCATCCCTCAGATTTTTACCGAATAAGGAGCAGGGAGACACTTATTGTTCCTCCTGATGATTCCCACTTTAAGAAAATAAGATGCAGATTAAATACACATCAAAATATGTTACAGATACTATAAATGTCCCATCACTCAGACAGTTAGTGAATACACAGCATCCAGCACAGCAAACAATCATTCAAATGTATTTTACAAAAGCCCTTTTTACATCAAAAATAATAACCACAGTGGTTATAGAGGGTGCAACGGTTCAACACCTCAGGAGCAAATGTCAGTTGTCTTTTCAAAGCTGAGCATTCATAGGTTGAGAGAGTAGAAACAGCAGGATCGGGACAAAGTAGCACATCCATTGAAACGGGTAAGAAAATCTGTGGAAAAACAATTCCACCCCGATTCCCTTTATGGATGGGTGTTTCTTTTGAATTGGCTGTTGAATGGCCTGCTCCTTCTCAGAACACCAGCCCGCTCCCCCAAAGTGATTGATAGTATATATTGGCTCGCTCTGTGATGATTGTGATTCTGAGCTCTCAGGTTCACACACCGAGTTCTGGTCTTCACTGATCTCTCTCTCCGTCAACTCCATCTGTGGCGTATAGGGGACTCAGTATCAGTATACAGGACTTGGTTGTATACTGATGGTCGTGAGGGCAATCTAGCTGGGCCCTGAGTTCTTTAGTGATGGTCCCAGTGGACCTCTTCTCCCTCGCAGGACAGGAACACTCTGGCACCCAGGGGTCCGTTTGGCCTGCTGTACTAACCGCTCTTTCCTGTTGGTAGATAACAAATAAGGCACCTATTAGGCTATAGTTAGTTGAAGTCGGAAGTTTACATACACCTTAGCCAAATACATTTAAGCTCAAGTTTTTCACAATTCCTGACATTTAATCCAAGTAAAAATTCCCTGTCTTAGGACAGTTAGGAACACCATTTCATTTTAAGAATGTGAAATGTCAGAATAATAGTAGAGAAGATTTTTATTTAAGCTTTCATTTATTTCATCACATTCCCAGTGGGTCAGAAGTTTACATACACTCAATTAGTATTTGGTAGACCATTTAAATTGTTTAACTTGGGTCAAACATTTTGGGTAGCCTTCCACAAGCTTCCCACAATAAGTTAGGTGAATTTTGGCCCATTCCTCCTGACAGAGCTGGTGTAATTGAGTCAGGTTTGTAGGCCTCCTTGCTCGCACACGCTTTTTCAGTTCTGCCCACACATTTTCTATAGGACTGAGGTCAGGGCTTTGTGATGACCACTCCAATACCTTGACTTTGTTGTCCTTAAGCCATTTTGCCACAACTTTGGAAGTATGCTTGGGGTCATTGTCCATTTGGAAGACCCATTTGCAACCAAGCTTTAACTTCCTGACTGATGTCTTGAGATGTTGCTTCAATATATCCATATAATTTTCCTCCGTCATGATGCCATCTATTTTTTGAAGTGCACCAGTCCCTTCTGCAGAAAAGTACCCCCACAACTTGATGCTGCCACCCCGTGCTTCACGGTTGGGATGGTGTTCTTCGGCTTGCAAGCATTCCCCTTTTTCCTCCAAACATAACGATGGTCATTATGGCCAAACAGTTCTATTTTTGTTTCATTAGACCAGAGGACATTTCTCAAAAAGTACGATCTTTGTCCCCATGTGCAGTTGCAAACCGTAGTCTGGCTTTTTTATGGCGGTTTTGTAGCAGTGGCTTCTTCCTTTCTGAGCGGCCTTTCAGGTTATGTCGATATCGGACTCGTTTTACTGTGGATATAGATACTTTTGTACCTGTTTCCTCCAGCATCTTCACAAGGTCCATTGCTGTTGTTCTGGGATTGATTTGCACTTTTCGCACAAAAGTACACTCATCTCTAGGAGACAGAACGCGTCTCCTTCCTGAGCGGTATGATAGTTGCGCGGTCCTATGGTGTTTATACTTGCGTAGTATTGTTTGTTCAGCTGAACGTGGTACAAAATTGCTCCCAAGAATGAACCAGACTTGTGGAGGTCTACAGTTTTTTTCTGAGGTCTTGGCTGATTTCTTTTGATTTTTCCCATGATGTCAAGCAAAGAGGCACTGAGTTTGAAGGTATGCCTTGAAATACATCCACAGGTACACCCCCAATTGACTCAAATGATGTTAATTAGCCTATCGGAAGCTTCTAAAGCCATGACATAATTGTCTGGAACTTTCCAAGCTGTTTTAAGGCACAGTCAACTTAATGTATGTAAACTTCTGACCCACTGGAATTGTGATACAGTGAATTAATAGTGAAATACTCTGTCTGTAAACTATTGTTGGAAAAATTACTTGTGTCATGCACAAAGTAGATATCCTAACCAACTTGCAAAAACTATAGTTCGTTAACAAGGCATTTGTGGAGTGGTTGAAAAACGAGTTTTAATGACTCCAACCTAAGTGTATGTAAACTTCTGACTTCAACTGTATATTCAAAAATCACTACATAAACTTGAAATAAACAATAGCCTTAGAGATTTGCATGTACCTCCTCTGCCTCCTGCAGTCTCCTCCAGGATGAAAACATGTTCAGGGATGAAGATGTCATTCTGTAAACAAACGTTTTGTTCAGACAACTGAACCCCAACTTCAGTTGGTTTCAACAAGCTACCTGTCTTGTATGCTTTGTCAACAGACAGACAGGCAGGCAGGCAGGCAGGCAGGCAGGCAGACAGACAGACAGAGAAACGTATTTTTCATCAAACATTAGCTATGTCAACTTCAGTCTAGCTAAATGAGGTGGAGCTAACAAAACATTACAACAACAAAAATCTGTCAACAAAAATTTATTACAGTAACCTTATCTGAGGTGGAAGCTATCTAACATTACCTAATAACAGGAGTACACAGAAACTGTTGCAACTTTAGTTGCAGTTGAGTTGCTTACTGACGTTATTTGCTGGGTGGTGTTACACAAAACACTTCAGATGCAATTAGGTAGTTACATTCAACTATATGTAACGGATGTGAAATGGCTAGCTAGTTAGCGGTGGTGCACGCTAATAGCGTTTCAATCGGTGACGTCACTCGTTTTGAGACCTTGAAGTAGTGGTTCCCCTTGCTCTGCAAGGGCCGTGGCAATTGTGGAGCGATGGGTAATGATGCTTCGTGGGTGTTAGTTGTTGATGTGTGCAGAGGCTCCCTGGTTCAAGTCCAGGTATGGGCGAGGTGACAGAGTAAAGTTATACTGTTACATTGATGCTGTTGACCCGGATCACTGGTTGCTGCGGAAAAGGAGGAGGTCAAAAGGGGGGTGAGTGTAACCGATGGGAAATGGCTAGCTAGTTAGCGGTGGTGCGCGCTAATAGCGTTTCAATCTGTGACGTCAGTTGCCGCATGGAAAGTGCCCTTCATTGCAAAGTCTGCCTCTCCGAAGTGCTGTCTGCACATCCTACAAGCTCAAGCTGGCATGTCCTTCCTCTTTGGGACATGAAGCCACTTCTTCAAAAGTTGTGGGTCCTTGGGCAGCCGATGGTAGTTTACCAAGGGATTCTTTTGGAGCCAATTCCTATAGCCTGGCGCTATACAGTTCATGTTTGAATGACTACTTGTTGTTGCCATCTTCGTTGTCCGCACCTGACCTCACTCTCTTCAATTCACTCTCCGCGTGAAAGCTCAATACCACACACAATTTGCTATGGCAATTTAAAATGGAGCTGACCATAGCTCAAATAAACCTTGTCGGCGATCAAAATACAAAAAATATAGATGTTTTTATGTTAAATTAACAATGTTTAGTGCTTAGATTTACTTCCTAAACTGTTTCCATTCCCCTTTAAATCAGATGCTACTGATATGGTGGAACAGAAGGTTAAGTGTTCTCGACAATTTATCAAACTCGAATAGATTTGCAATACATAAGAGTAAAATATATTTGTAACTGTTTTCTAGGTAACAGCTATTGTCTTTAATTTGGTCTGGTTTAGAACACATTTTCTGAAGAATACAACCATGTTTTCATGAGTTCACTCATGTTCCATAGATTGAGATTTGAGAGAAAGAGATGGGGAGCAATTGCTCCAAAGGGAGGAGAGAAGATGGGGACACTACCACTTTCTCCAAAGAGAGTTTGTCTCGTGGAAGAAAAAAGGGCTACACTGAAGGGAGGATAGCAGAGGGAAACAGTCTCATTGGTGGAGAAACTCCCTGTCAACAAAGGTGAGACCAATTTCCCTGAAATTGTTTGTCAGTTTTGCCTTGTGTTGTAGTACAAGGGTGAAGACACAGGGGCCAGTGTTACCTCTATTTATCTCTTTGTCTCTCCTAGTCTTCCTAGCCTACAATCCCCGTTCTCACCAGCATACAATCCCCAGTTTTCCCTCACAGCTGTGGGTGGAAGCAATCTATGTGCCCCAGTGATCAGCAATAATGAAGTAGGAGGAAGCATCAACATCACTCAGAACATCACTCAGAACGTCATTCAGAACAACGGTAAAAACACAACTCTTCCTCTTTCTTTACAAAGCTGTGAGGAAAAAATATCCACCAACACATTCAATTCATACTGTATTCAATCAAGTCACCTTCAGAACTGTAGGAGAATATCATATATTTTCCTTTTTTTTCAAATTCTAGATGACTCCTCCCAGGTTGCACAATGCAGTGATACACAAAAAAGGTAAGGTGTCAAACATTTTACTTTAGAGAGTGTGTGTGTGTTTAAAATAAAAGTTTTGTGGTTGAACCCTCTCTCTCTTTCTGCAGTGAGTTGCATGGTGATCTATTCTACCTGTACCCAGTGTGCAGAGAGACCCAGAGCGTGTCGAGGAACACACACTGCCATCCACTACCACCACAATATGAAGATAAAGACAAAGAAGACAAAATACATCTTTAATTATAAGCACATATGCATTATTATGATGTATGACATAGGAGCTAATAGGTTATATTGCATTGTGTATTGTGCATATAATGCATTATGAAGAGGGTATTCATAGGAGATGTTACCATAGATACAGTATAAGTAAGTGTGGACTCAAAAGGAGTAGGATGAGGAATGGAATGAGTTGAATAAGATGACTACTGATAAAGGAGTATGATGAGGAATGGTGAATAATTAGTTGACTACTGACAAATCACAGCACCTCAAGACATTATAAAAAACTATGAAAAAACCCCACAGCACCTCACTAGACATTATAGTGGTTTATTAGTAGACAGTCTCATGAAAACCCCACAGCACCTCACTAGACATTATAGTGGTTTATTAGTAGACAGTCTCATGAAAACCCCACAGCACCTCACTAGACCTTATAGTGTTTTATTAGTAGACATTATAGTGGTTTATTAGACAGTCTCATGAAAACCCCACAGCACCTCACTAGACCTTATAGTGGTTTATTAGTAGACAGTCTCAACCATATGAGTGAAAAGTGGATAAGACTTCTTCTTCATCTTATGCTCTAATAACGAAGCTGTTTTATTCTGACTCTGTCCTTACAGAACTCATACAGAGAGTTAAAGAGGAACATAAAGCCAGTCTGAAGAAGAAGTTTAGGTTTGTGTTTGAAGGCACTGCAGAGGAAGAAACTCCCCTGAACAGCATCTACACACAGCTCTATATCACGCTGGGAGAGAATGAAGGAGTGAATAAAGAACATGAGGTTTGGCAGATTGAATATACATCCAGGAGAGAAACATCGTCGGACACTCCAATCAACTCTAATGACATATTCAAACCCTTAGCTGAACAAGAGAAAGAAGAGAAGAGACCCATTAAAACTGTGCTGACAAAGGGAATTGCTGGCATTGGGAAAACAGTGTCAGTGCAGAAGTTCGTCCTTGACTGGGTCGAAGGAAAAGCCAATCAGGATTTGGATTTCATCTTTGTCCTCCCTTTCAGAGAGCTGCATTCCATCAAAGATGATGAGTTAAGTCTTCATGGACTTATAAATGACTTCCACCCTGAACTTACAGAGATAAAAGATGCAAAGATATATGCTACCAGCAAAGTTCTGTTCATCTTTGATGGTCTGGATGAAAAGCGACATCCACTAAAGTTCAATACCAAGAGGGTGACTGATGTTACAAAGACAGGTAACAATGTAGATGTATTGGTGACAAACCTCATCGAGGAGAAGCTGCTTCCCAAAGCTCTGATCTGGATAACCTCTAGACCTGCAGCAGCCAATCAGATTCCCCGTAGATACATCAACCTGGTGACAGAAGTAAGAGGGTTCGATGAGCGACAGAAAGAGGAGTACTTCAAAAAGAGGGTCAAGAATGGGGAAGTTGCCAGAAGAATCATCACACACATTACAACATCGAGAACTTTCCAAATCATGTGCCACATACCAGTCTTCTGTTGGATTTCCGCTAAGGTTCTTGAGGAACTGTTGAGAGAAAATGTGAATGGAGAAATCCCTACAACTCTGACTGAGATGTACACTCACTACCTGCTCATTCAAATACAGCTGGCACAAAAGGATCCTGGCCATGAGAGGGACAAACAGAAGATCTGGGAATCAAATAAAGACTTCCTTCTGAAGCTGGGGAAGCTAGCGTTTGAACACCTGGAGAAACGCAATCTCATGTTCTATGAGGAAGACCTGAATGAATATGGCATTGACATCAGTGAAGTTGCAGTCTACTCTGCGTTGTGCACAGAAATCTTTAAAGAAGAGAAGGTGTACAAAAAGAAGGTGTATTGCTTCATGCATCTGACCATTCAGGAGTTTATTGCTGCCCTCTTTGTTTTCCACTGTTTCACAACCAAGAGCCTCAAGACGTCATCGAGCCTCAAGTCTTTCCTGATGGAAGGTTCAGAACCATATCTCAAAGCTATCTTGGAGAACGAGCCTGTAGACCTTCCCTTGGATGAGTTGATGGAGATTACCATGTACAATTCTGTGTCCAGAGAGAATGGAGAGATGGACATGTTCCTCCGCTTCCTTCTTGGAATGTCTATGGAATCCGTTCAGTGTCTCCTACAAGGCCTGCTGCCAAAGACAGAGAACAGTTCAGAGATTGTTAAAGAAATGAAGATAATACTTAAGGAGATGGATCTACTTGATGTCTCCCCTGAGAGGTGCCTCAATCTCTTCTCTTTGACTGAAGAAGTTAAAGACCATTCCCTACATGAAGACATTCAGAGATATCTGTCAGAAAAGGAAGCAGACAGAGAGCTCTCACCTGCTCATTGCTCAGTACTGGCCTATGTACTCCTGATGTCAGAGAAGGTGTTGGATGAGTTTGTCCTGAAGAAATATAAAACCTCCCAAAAGGGGTTTTTCAGACTTCTTCCAGCTGTGAGGAACTGCAGAAAGGCAATGTAAGAAAGATCGTCAAAATTCACACATACCAAGTAACAATAAATATACTGAATTGTTATTGTTTTCATTACCCATTACCTCTTTGACCCGAAATGCAATAAGAATGCTGTTGAGAAATCAGCATCGTATGTATTTGGATGGCTGTTAGTATGGAACATATACACTGGTGTAGCTGAGTTTCTCCGGACCCCCATAAAGTCGGCATTTGGGGAATGTTGAATGTTTGGGACTCTGGGGGCCTCAAGTTGAATGTTTGGCACTCTGGGGGCCTCGAGTTGAATGTTTGGCACTCTGGGGGCCTCACGTTGAATGTTTGGCACTATGGGGGCCTCAAGTTGAATGTTTGGCACTATGGTGGCCTCAAGTTGAATGTTTGGCACTATGGGGGCCTCAAGTTGAATGTTTGGCACTCACCAGGGATGATAAAGAAAAATCTTAAAACAATTACTGTGTATTTACAATCCCTCTCTCCAAATTGATTACTCATTTACCTAGCACTTGTCAATTTATAAATTACAGTGCATGGAAAATGCTTTTATTTCTATCGGAAAAAAAGAAAGTAGATGCTTTTTCAAACACTGAACTTTTGGGGCGGCAGGTAGCCTAGTGGTTAGAGCGTTGGGCCAGTAACCGAAAGGTTGTTCGATCAAATCCTTGACCTGACAGGGTAAAAATATGTTGTTGTACCCCTGAACAAGGTAGTTCACCCACTGTTCCTAGGCTGTTATTGGAAATAAGAATTTGTTCTTAAACACTTCTTATGGCTGCAATCCCGTTAATGGGATCGATATGACAAGTGAAAGTGCAGGGCGCCAAATTCAAAACGACATAAATCTCATAATTACATGTATTTTATACCGTTTTAAATGTAATCTTGTTGTTAATCCCACCACAGTGTCCGATTTCAAATAGGCTTTACAGCAAAAGCACCACAAACAATTATGTTAGGTCACCACCAACTCACAGAAAAACACAGCCATTTTTCCAGCCAAAGAGAGGAATCACAAAAAGCACAAATAGAGATAAAATGAATCACTAACCTTTGATGATCTTCATCAGATGACACTCATAGGACTTCATGTTCCACAATAGATATATGTTTTGTTTGATAAAGTTCATATTTATATTTTTAAAAATCTCAGTATACATTGGCGCGTTACGTTCACTAGTTCCAAAAACATCCGGTGATATTGCAGAAAGCCACATAATTTTACAGAAATACTCATTATAAATGTCGATGAAAATACAATTGTTAGACATGGAAATATAGATATACCTCTCCTTAATGCAACCTCTGTGTCCGATTTCAAAAAAGCTTTACGAAAAAAGCAAAGCATGCAATAATCTGAGAAGGCGCTCAGAAAACGAAAAAAAAATCATCCGCCATGTTGGAGTCAAAAGAAATCAGAAATAACATTATAAATATTCCCTTACCTTTGATGGTCTTCGTCAGAATGCACTCCCAGGAATCCTAGTTCCACAATAAATGTTTGATTTGTTCGATAATGTCCATTATTTATGTCCAAGTAGCTACTTTTGTTAGGGCGTTAGGTACACAAATCCAAACACTCGTGCAGGTCCAGCATAACGTCGGACAAAAACTTCCAAAAGGTATATTACAGGTCGTAGAAACATTTCAAACTAAGTATAGAATCAATCTTTAGGATGTTTTTATCATAAATCTTCAATAACGTTCCAACCGGAGAATTCCTATGTCTGTAGAAAAGCCATGGAACGCAGGTCGCTATCATGTGAAATGCGCGTGACCAGGACCTGGCTCTCTGCCAGACCACTGACTCAAAGAGCTCCCATCCGGCCCCACATTCACAGTAGAACCCTCATTCTAGAGACGGTTGACATCTAGTGGAAGCCTTAGGAAGTGCATCATAACCAATATCCCACTGTGTATTCAATAGGGGCTGGGTTGAAAATTTACCAACCTCAGATTTCCCACTTCCTGTTTGGATTTCTTCTCAGATTTTTGCACGCCATATGAGGTATATTATACTCACAGACATCATTCAAACAGTTTTAGAAACTTCAGAGTGTTTTCTATCCAATACTACTAATAATATGCATATATTAGCAACTGGGACTGAGGAGCAGGCCATTTACTCTGGGCACGTCTGGGCACCTTTCATCCAAGCTACTCAATACTGCCCCTGAGGCCATAAGAAGTTTTAACTGACTTGCCTAGTTAAATAAAGGTTAAATAAAATACAAAAATTCCACCTTGAACCGTCAGGTTCGCTCGACCTTATTCATGGTTTCCTCACGCGTAAAGGTGGTGGAATTAAGTCAAGGGCAGAATACGCCATATTTGTAGACACACCTCCACCACACCTTCATTTATTCAAGCTCAAGAGAGTATCACATAAAAAGGGAATTCCATTCCATTTAAGCGAGCTTAACTCAGGTCAGAATCGGGGCCTGTGTACAAACAGAAATTATGGAGAACTGTGCAGATCCAAATCCTCACAGGAATAATTAGGGCAGCAGGTAGTCTAGCAGTTAAGTCCAATGGGCCAGGAACCATAAGGTTGCTGGTTCAAAGTTGACGAGGTGAAAAGCAAGGCCCTTAACCCTATTTGCTCTTGTAAGTCTGCTAAATGACTCAAATGGAGACTAAATTTAATTTTCCTCTGTTTCTGCAGAATTGAAGGCGTTTATCTGGATAGATGGTACTGTGCAGCGTTGGCCTCAGCTCTCCAGTTACCAAACTCACCATTGAGAGAACTGCACCTGATAGATTCAATCTTGATAGATTCAGATGTGGATGTGCTCTGTACTGGACTGTCTAGCCAAGACTGTAAACTGGAAGCACTGAGGTAATTGAAGAGATGTTTAATTTGATTTTTAAAATAGAAAAATACATTTTATGTCAGCAAGTGCCGTTGAATGATGAGGTAACATTTTCTTTCTTGTATGTGTTAATATTTTCTTTGTCACTACAATGACCATTTAGGCAAACGTGCCTCAAATTGACTTATGCCGTGTTCACGTGCTAGTCGCAACTAGGAAACTCTGAAATCTTTGACTTGCTAACTGGTTGTAGTTTTACGCGTGCCGCGTTCAATTAGTTAGCAAGTTGGAAATGTAATAGTTTCCTTCTTCTGACTAGCACGTGAATGCGGAATTAATCGAGCATCTGATGCAATTATGCAAGATTTTATTGTGTTCAAGATTACATATTACTGCAAACCATGTGCTAATGCCACACCGAAACAAACTTTCTCATTAGTCGTCGCACCAGTCTGGCATCGATACCAGTTATGTTATGTGCATCTGTCCACAAGATCTAATAGCATGTCTCACAAAACAATCTGCCGCAATGTGTTGATGAAACAAGCTGCCTTAAAATGCATTATATCTGCAATTTCAGTCTTTGCGGGAATGGACTCGTAAAAAAGGGCCGTGATAATTTGGTCTCCTCTATAAAAACAGTTCTCAGCTGCAACCTGAGAGAGCTGGGCTTGAGTAACTTCACACTGCGGGATTCTGTAGTTGAGGTACTCTCTACTGGACTAGGGAGTCAACACTGTAAACTGGAGATACTGAGGTCAGTAGTTTTTCTGTTAGTACATCGATTTGGACTGTGAATTCAAAGTCATTCATTTCTTTGTCAGGGGTGGTTTGATTTACTAAATAAATGCAGGTGTTTTGATTTAGCATGTTGGTATCTTTGAATTCCAAACAAAATGCATGTTATAATAAAATGAAATAAATCTTGTGTACAGGCTGAATCGAAATACACTAACAGACGACTTCTGTGAAGTACTAGTCTCAGCTATCAGCTCAAATTCCTCCAATCTGAAAGAGCTGGACATTGTTCACTGTGACCTGATGGATTTAAGAGTGGAGCTGCTCTCCACTGGACTCAAAAGTCCACACTGTAAACTGGAGAAATTGAGGTCAGTATGTTTCTTGTTCTCAGGTTTGTATTTCCTGAAGGATATAGCCTGATTATTTTCACTGATCTCCACAATCAACTCCACACTTTCAATGTTAAAGAAATATTATGGAGTATTTCTAAATCATCCCATGGATATTGTGGACAGGCAGTGACCAGGGGGAGGTTTAACCAAATTCCAAGACTCTAAGTACATATTCCTTGGAGCAAGGTCAACATAACAGGTTAACAGGGATGTCATTAAGAGGCCAATGTTGATTTTAAGACAGCTACAGAGTTCAACAGCTGATATAGGAGAAAACGGTGCATGGATCAAAAACAGATCTGGGACACAGGCTAAAAGGTTTGGGCCAAATCCAACTAAACAAGTCGCTGAGTAAAACAGTTTCAATCGTGATGGTGGCTGGCAGGGACTGGGGAGGTTCTGTCTTCATATGTTTCTTTGAAATGTTTCATTTAGGCTCTATCAATGTAATCTCAATAACGAAAGTTGTGAAGCACTGGCGTCAGCTCTTCAGACCATCCCCTCACACCTGAGAGAGCTGGATCTGAGTAACAATGACCTGAAGGATTCAGGAGTAAAGCTGCTGTCTACTGCACTGGGGAATCCCCACTGTAAACTGGAGACTCTGAGGTTGGTAGGCTACTCTCTTTTCTATGTTTTGTTATTATATTGATTAAATAATAACATTTGAAAATAACAACTCATTTGTATATACATATGAGCTTAATTTAATAAATTAGCACGTCATTTCTCTCTATCCAACCAACTCTTTCTAAGGTATCGGCCCAAAGATAATTTTTAACTGCCCCATCACAATCTCCCGTCAACTTTTACTATGGCTTATACCCAAAGACATGCGACAATAGGCTACTTATTTATGATTGGTGTTTATCTAGGGCTCTATTCAAACTGAAGCCTTACAGATTCCTTGAAAGAAATGTGAAGGTCATTTCCAATTCCGCTGACATGCAGCGTTTAACGTGAATGCATTATCCGCTCAAGCGGGAACATAGCCTTGACATTTCAACCCTGCTGTAAACATGTTTAGTAGCCTATGGTCGGGTAAAACTTTGGCCTTTTATAAACGCATTTCATGCAATTCTACGTCATTTTACATGACTGGAGACTTTGGCAAAAACGTTTTATTTTATACCGCACAAATGATGGAAATGGCTACTTTGACACTGACAAACTGACCGAGGTAAAGTTGGCTTTACATTCACACATTCGGGCATTCAACAGACATTCACCAAAAGCCATTTAAAAATGTAAAAATCAATAACTAATTCACCGTTTTCCACAGAAACATCAAACTAGATATGATTTATTCTATAAATGTCTAGCATATGTAACGGATGTGAAACGGTTAGCTTAGTTCGCGGTGCGCGCTTTTTGAGTTTCTACTACAGGATGTACATTTCTGTTTGAAAAAACTAGCCTTAGCTTTCCTAACTGCGAATGTATATTTGTTCCTAACTTCCCTGACAAGTTGCATATCACGGGGGCTATTCGATGCTAAAGCAGTTGGAGGCCACAGGATGTTTTTGTGCTGGTCAAGGGCAGACAGGTCTGGAGTGAACCAAAGACTATATCTGTTCCTGGGTCTACATTTTTTGATTGGAGCATGCTTGTTTAAGATGGTGAGGAAGGCACTTTTAAATAACCAGGCATCCTCTACTGATGGGATGAGGTCAATGTCCTTCCAGGATACCCCGGCTAGGTCAGTTATAAAGGCCTGCTTGCAGAAGTGTTTAGGGAACGTTTGACAGTGATGAGGGGTGGTCGTTTGATCGCAGACCCATTACGGATGCAGGCAATGAGGCAGTGATTGCTGAGATCTTGATTGAAAGAAGCAGAGGTGTATTTGGAGGGCGAGGTAGTTAGGATGACATCTATGAGGGTGCCTGTGTTTACGGATTTGGGGTTGTACCTGGTAGGTTCATTAATAATTTGTGTGAGATTGAGGGCATCAAGCTTACATTGTAGGATGGCCGGGGTGTTAAGCATGTCCCAGTTTCGGTCACCTAGTAGCACAAGCTCAGAAGATAGGTGGGGGGGGCAATCAATTCACCTATAGTGTTGAGGGCACAGCTGGGGGCAGAGGGTGGTCTATAGCAAGCAACAACGGTGAGAGACGTGTTTCTGAAAAGGTGAATTTTTTGAAGTAAGTAGAAGCTCGAATTGTTTGGGTACAGACCTGGATAGTAAGACAGAACGCTGCAGGCTATCTTTGCAGTAGATTGCAACACCGCCCGCTTTGGCAGTTCTATCTTGGCGGAAAATGTTGTAGTTAGGGATGCAGATTTCAGGGTTTTTGGTGGTTTTCCTAAGCCAGGATTCAGACACGGCTAAGACATCCGGGTTGGCAGAGTGTGCTAAAGCAGTGAGAAAAACAAATTTAGGGAGTAGGCTTCTAATGTTAACATGCATGAAACCAAGGCTTTTACGGTTACAGAAGTCAACACATGAGAGCACCTGGGGAGTGGGAGTGGAGCTAGGAACTGCAGGACCTGGATTAACCTCTACATCACCAGAGGAACAGAAGAGAAGTAGGATAAGGGTACGGCTAAAGGCTATAGGAACTGGCCATCAAGCACGTTCGGAACAGAGAGTAAAAGGAGCATGTTTCTGGGCATGATAGCATAGATTCAAGACATAGTGTACAGACAAAGGTAAGGTAGGATGTGAACACATTGGAGGTAATGATGAGAGAGATTTTGTCTCTGGAGACGTTTAAACCAGGTGATATCGTCGTCGCATATGTAGGAGGTGGAACAACATGGTTGGTTAAGGCATATTGAGCAGGGCTAGAGGCTCTACAGTAAAATAAGACAGTAATCACTAACTAGGACAGTAATGGACGAGGCACATTGATATTAGAGAGAGGCATGCGTAGCCAAGTGATCATATGGGTCCAGTGAGTGGTTGGGCTGGCTGGGGACACGGCGATTCAGACAGTTAGCAGTCCGGGGCTAACATGCTAGCAGTTGGTAGGCCGAGGCTAACAAGCTAGCAGTTAGCAGACTGGGGGCTAGCAAGCTAGCAGTTAGCAGACCGGGGTTAGCAAGCAAGCATGTTGACGTTGAGACTGGTGTTTTAAGGGTACAATTTAATGAAGCTGACAGTTAAGGACTTGTGAGGCATCTGTTTCTCAAACTAGACACTCTAATGTACTTGTCCTCTTGCTCAGTTGTGCACCGGGGCCTCCCACTCCTCTATCTATTCTGGTTAGAGCCAGTTTGCGCTGTTCTATGAAGTGAGTAGTACACAGCGTTGTACGAGATCTTCAGTTTCTTGGCAATTTCATGCATGGAATAGCCATCATTTCTCGGAACAAGAATAGACTGATGAGTTTCAGAAGGAAGTTATTTGTTTCTGGCCATTTTGAGCCTGTAATCGAACCCACAAATGCTGATGCTCCAGATACTCAACTGATCTAAAGGCCAGTTTTATTGCTTCTTTATTCAGGACAACAGCTTTCAGCTGTGTTAACATAATTACAAAAGGTTTTCTGATGATCAATTAACCTTTTAAAATTATAAACTTGGATTAGCTATTTTTTATTTTATTTTACCTTTATTTTACTAGGCAAGTCAGTTAAGAACAAATTCTTATTTTCAATGACGGCCTAGGAACAGTGGGTTAACTGCCTGTTCAGGGGCAGAACGACAGATTTGCAGCAGCTAACACAACGTGCCATTGGAACACAGGAGTGATGGTTGCTGATAATGGGCATCTGTACGCCTATGTAGATATTCCATAAGAAATCTGCCGTTTCCAGCTACAATATTCATATACAACATTAACAATGTACATTGTATTTCTTATCAATTTGATGTTATTTTCATGGACAATTTAAAATAAAATCTTCCAAAAACAAGGAAATGTCTAATTGACCCAAACTTTTGAACGGTAGTGTATGGTATGGTTCACTCTTAGTTTTCCTTATCTCCACTGTGAATGTCCATGTTGATCCTCTTGGTTGTCTTGGTCCTCTTGATCATCCACCTGTCTTCTTTGTTAGTCAGGCCTGACCCCTTCATCCCGTGTTTTTTCCTGTAATCTAATTTAATATGACTGAAAATGCATAATTTTATGCCAGGCCCCTTCTGACTGGGTATAACAGACTAATTAGAACTTTGACCACATGCCCTCTATCAAATCAAAACTGGAATTTTTCCACATAACAAAACTTGTAAAAGTATACTACACATTTCTAGAACAAATCATATCTAGTTTGATGATTCTGTGACAAACGGTGAATTAATTATTAATTTTTACATTTTTAAATGGCTTTTTGCGAACGTCTGTTGATTGTCCGAATATAAAACCAACTTTATCTCCGTGACAAACGGTGAATTAGTTATTGGTTTTTACATTTTTAAATGGCTTTTTGCGAACGTCTGTTGATTGTTCGAATATAAAACCAACTTTACCTCCGTGACGAGCTGACAATCTGATGTAAATAAAAACGACCTTGTCTTGAGTCCATCAACAGCCGAGGTGTGAGACACGTATTGTAGGCTACAATATGAGGAGGAAATTATAGACCTAAAAATAAATTCTAGTTTCACCCATCACTCGCTGGTGATGGCGATTTGCTCGTGCCAAATATATATATATATATATATCTCATCCATATATTTATATGTACATATTCTTATTCCTTCCTTTACATTTATGTGTACAAGGTATACCTTGTGAATTTGTTAGATATTACTGCACGGTCAGAACTAGAAGCACAAGCATTTCGCTACACTCGCATTAACATCTGCTAACCATGTGTATGTGACAAATAAAATTTGATTTGATATATTTCACGAGGCAAGTCAATTAAGAACAAATTCTTATTTTCAAAGACAGCCTTCCCCGGCCTAACCCTCCCCTAACCTGGACGATTCTGGGCCATTTATGCGCCACCCTATGGGACTGCCGATCACAGCCAGTTGTGATACACACCGGGATCGAACCTGGGTCTGTAGTGACGCCTCTAGCACTGAGATGATAAGCATTTAGTTACACCCGCAATAACATCTGCTAAAAACATGTATGTGACCATACAATTTGATTTGATGCAGTGCCTTAGACTGCTGTGCCACTCAGGACGTCTAGAGTATTCTCTTTTCAGCAGGAGCCATTTGCTTTCCAACCTGTTTTCTCTCTTTTGTGTTTGAAATATCGCGAAAGGCCTGTTTTGTCTGCATTCTGTTTTTTCACTGGCAGATTTCCTGCGCGTTCCTGACTGTAGGCTATTCCTTGTTATTTGGCTACAATCCACAGCTAGGCTTATGTCGTGGTAATTTCCTGTATTACTAAATGAGGAGAGTTTACAAACCACACACAAATCAGTTATATTTAAACTTAATCTTTAATCAAATGAGCTTCACCATTTCCCTTTGACTCTCAGATCAATTCAGTGTCTATAAATGAATTCTGAGAGTGCCTATAAGAGAATACAAAGATCTTTTATAGCCAAGATACACCCCTCTCAACTTACATGACGAACCACAGATCTCAGAAACTTCACAAAGGGCCTTTTACTTGAGAGAGGAGTATCCCATAGCCAGATAGCATTAGCTATAAATTATTGTTCAGTTTGCTCTCTAAAATTAGGTTCTAATCTCGTTCTTGGTACTTCATAGTACCAAAACATTACCTCATCCAATGGCATATATCAATTGTCAATTCTACATACTCCAATCTCAAATACACCCCACCCCTGGACAAGCTCGCTGAGGGGAGTGACTTCTAGGTCGTATACTATCTCAAGATTAGTGCAACATCAGAGGGGTAATACAATGGTTTCAGACACTGCCATACTCCTCCCCCAATGGGAAAAGGAGGGAGTGACTGGAGTACAGACATTGTGGAGCCCTTCACATGGTTTAACAGATACATTCACATATGAAGATGTTCAAAAATGTTCACATATGAAGACAATGTTCCATTCTGATATTCTGCCTATTACCAGACATGTAAAGGACAAGCCTGACCTCTCCCCTCTCTGGGCCCCAAGTGACTTTTCCCTAGAGAAGAAAGGAAAATGCAACTGCCGACAGTATAGTCCAAAAAGAGACATTCTAATGACAAGTATCTCACATAAGCATATTATGATGTAACAATAAAACATCTTATTTATCTATGTTACCCAACTAATTCTGATTCAGCTACGACACTATATATATATATATTTTTCTACTATTGATCCTCCGTTGCTAAATTATAGGCCTTCTCATGGTGTAGTAGACTATTCTGAATTATTTAATTTCTTTCTGAACAGTCAAATGTATTTCAATTTATCAGGGGTGCTGCAGTTCGTTCAGAACCCTTCGTGCAGCTATGATTTTATAAGGAAATAAACAAAGTGCAACGCTGGAGAGATGAGTTGCAGGCTCATGTCTATCAGAGCAGAGAGAGGGAGCGAGAGCAGAGAGAGGGAGAGAGAACATAGAAAGTAAATCTCGTTCTAATTCTGTGAGAGATACTGGCGCTCTTCTCACACAGCCACGACCATGCGTTGGTCTCAAACATAGGTTACAATGTTGCGCAAACCATAAACCCAGGCCGTGCCAACCCAAATGAACTCTTACAGTATTAGGCCCGGGCTGAAAATCGACTTTTTCACATTACATTATTTTTGCTGGGTGGGGGGCAGGAGAAGTAACGAAGAGGCAACTCGAAAGAACTTGGATCGCTTTTATTATAATTTTTACATTGCAAAAAGTTTCAATAATTTTTCAGGAGAGGTATCGGATCCGGTCCAACAACAGTCTAAAACGGAGAAGATTAAACACAAGGCGGAAATGTTTTGTACCAAAAATTGCACCCAACAGTTGTGAACGTCAATATACATCGCTCTAGAATTAACCAATGCATATGTAGTTGACAATAGGAGAACGATAACAAATTGCACAATTGATTTAGATTTTTCGTGTCAGCTTTCTTTTCTGACTGACGAGTTTGTTTAGGCTACATGATCATCTGATCAAACATCAACAAGGCTCTATCCTACCAAGGGGAACACTTAACGTTACTGTAAGTAGACCGTTTTCTCTTGGCGTGTAGTTTCCGTGTCAGTATGTTTAATCCCCATACTGTAAGTAGACCGTTTTCTCTTGGCGTGTAGTTTCCATGTCAGTATGTTTAATCCCCATACTGTAAGTAGACCGCGTTCTCTTGGCGTGTAGTTTCCGTGTCAGTATGTTTAATCCCCATACTGTAAGTAGACCGTTTTCTCTAGGCTTGTAGTTTCCGTGTCAGTATGTTTAATCCCCATACTGTAAGTAGACCGTTTTCTCTTGGCGTGTAGTTTCCGTGTCAGTATGTTTAATCCCCATACTGTAAGTAGACCGTGTTCTCTTGGCGTGTAGTTTCCGTGTCAGTACGTTTAATCCCCATACTGTAAGTAGACCGTTTTCTCTTGGCGTGTAGTTTCCGTGTCAGTATGTTTAATCCCCATACTGTAAGTAGACCGTGTTCTCTTGGCGTGTAGTTTCCGTGTCAGTATGTTTAATCCCCATACTGTAAGTAGACCGTTTTCTCTTGGCGTGTAGTTTCCATGTCAGTATGTTTAATCCCCATACTGTAAGTAGACCGTGTTCTCTTGGCGTGTAGTTTCCGTGTCAGTATGTTTAATCCCCATACTGTAAGTAGACCGTTTTCTCTTGGCGTGTAGTTTCCGTGTCAGCATGTTTAATCCCCATACTGTAAGTAGACCGTTTTCTCTTGGCGTGTAGTTTCCGTGTCAGTATGTTTAATCCCCATACTGTAAGTAGACCGTGTTCTCTTGGCGTGTAGTTTCCGTGTCAGTATGTTTAATCCCCCCATACTGTAGTTTCCGTGTCAGATGTTTTCATCTGTAAGGCGTTTTCTCTTGGCGTGTAGTTTCCGTGTCAGTATGTTTAATCCCCATACTGTAAGTAGACCGTAGTTCTCTTGGCGTGTAGTTTCCGTGTCAGTATGTTTAATCCCCATACTGTAAGTAGACCGTTTTCTCTTGGCGTGTAGTTTCCGTGTCAGCATGTTTAATCCCCATACTGTAAGTAGACCGTTTTCTCTTGGCGTGTAGTTTCCGTGTCAGTATGTTTAATCCCCATACTGTAAGTAGACCGTGTTCTCTTGGCGTGTAGTTTCCGTGTCAGTACGTTTAATCCCCATACTGTAAGTAGACCGTGTTCTCTTGGCGTGTAGTTTCCGTGTCAGTATGTTTAATCCCCATACTGTAAGTAGACCGTGTTCTCTTGGCGTGTAGTTTCCGTGTCAGTATGTTTAATCCCCATACTGTAAGTAGACCGTTTTCTCTTGGCGTGTAGTTTCCGTGTCAGTATGTTTAATCCCCATACTGTAAGAAGACCGTGTTCTCTTGGCGTGTAGTTTCCGTGTCAGTATGTTTAATCCCCATACTGTAAGTAGACCGTGTTCTCTTGGCGTGTAGTTTCCGTGTCAGTATGTTTAATCCCCATACTGTAAGTAGACCGTGTTCTCTTGGCGTGTAGTTTCCGTGTCAGTATGTTTAATCCCCATACTGTAAGTAGACGTGTCAGTATGTTTAATCCCCATACTGTAAGTAGACCGTGTTCTCTTGGCGTGTAGTTTCCGTGTCAGTATGTTTAATCCCCATACTGTAAGAAGACCGTGTTCTCTTGGCGTGTAGTTTCCGTGTCAGTATGTTTAATCCCCATACTGTAAGTAGACCGTGTTCTCTTGTAGCGTGTAGTTTCCGTGTCAGTATGTTTAATCCCCATACTGTAAGTAGACCGTGTTCTCTTGGCGTGTAGTTTCCGTGTCAGTATGTTTAATCCCCATACTGTAAGTAGACCGTGTTCTCTTGATGTGTAGTTTCCGTGTCAGTATGTTTAATCCCCATACTGTAAGTAGACCGTTTTCTCTTGGCGTGTAGTTTCCGTGTCAGTACGTTTAATCCCCATACTGTAAGTAGACCGTGTTCTCTTGGCGTGTAGTTTCCGTGTCAGTACGTTTAATCCCCATACTGTAAGTAGACCGTTTTCTCTTGGCGTGTAGTTTCCGTGTCAGTATGTTTAATCCCCATACTGTAAGTAGACCGTGTTCTCTTGGCGTGTAGTTTCCGTGTCAGTACGTTTAATCCCCATACTGTAAGTAGACCGTTTTCTCTTGGCGTGTAGTTTCCGTGTCAGTACGTTTAATCCCCATACTGTAAGTAGACCGTTTTCTCTTGGCGTGTAGTTTCCGTGTCAGTACGTTTAATCCCCATACTGTAAGTAGACCGTGTTCTCTTGGCGTGTAGTTTCCGTGTCAGTATGTTTAATCCCCATACTGTAAGTAGACCGTTTTCTCTTGGCGTGTAGTTTCCATGTCAGTATGTTTAATCCCCATACTGTAAGTAGACCGTGTTCTCTTGGCGTGTAGTTTCCGTGTCAGTATGTTTAATCCCCATACTGTAAGTAGACCGTTTTCTCTTGGCGTGTAGTTTCCGTGTCAGCATGTTTAATCCCCATACTGTAAGTAGACCGTTTTCTCTTGGCGTGTAGTTTCCGTGTCAGTATGTTTAATCCCCATACTGTAAGTAGACCGTGTTCTCTTGGCGTGTAGTTTCCGTGTCAGTATGTTTAATCCCCATACTGTAAGTAGACCGTTTTCTCTTGGCGTGTAGTTTCCGTGTCAGCATGTTTAATCCCCATACTGTAAGTAGACCGTTTTCTCTTGGCGTGTAGTTTCCGTGTCAGTATGTTTAATCCCCATACTGTAAGTAGACCGTTTTCTCTAGGCGTGTAGTTTCCGTGTCAGTACGTTTAATCCCCATACTGTAAGTAGACCGTGTTCTCTTGGCGTGTAGTTTCCGTGTCAGTATGTTTAATCCCCATACTGTAAGTAGACCGTGTTCTCTTGGCGTGTAGTTTCCGTGCCAGTATGTTTAATCCCCATACTGTAAGTAGACCGTTTTCTCTTGGCGTGTAGTTTCCGTGTCAGTATGTTTAATCCCCATACTGTAAGAAGACCGTGTTCTCTTGGCGTGTAGTTTCCGTGTCAGTACGTTTAATCCCCATACTGTAAGTAGACCGTGTTCTCTTGGCGTGTAGTTTTCGTGTCAGTATGTTTAATCCCCATACTGTAAGTAGACCGTGTTCTCTTGGCGTGTAGTTTCCGTGTCAGTATGTTTAATCCCCATACTGTAAGTAGACCGTGTTCTCTTGACGTGTAGTTTCCGTGTCAGTATGTTTAATCCCCATACTGTAAGTAGACCGTGTTCTCTTGGCGTGTAGTTTCCGTGTCAGTACGTTTAATCCCCATACTGTAAGTAGACCGTGTTCTCTTGGCGTGTAGTTTCCGTGTCAGTACGTTTAATCCCCATACTGTAAGTAGACCGTGTTCTCTTGGCGTGTAGTTTCCGTGTCAGTATGTTTAATCCCCATACTGTAAGTAGACCGTGTTCTCTTGGCGTGTAGTTTCCGTGTCAGTATGTTTAATCCCCATACTGTAAGTAGACCGTGTTCTCTTGGCGTGTAGTTTCCGTGTCAGCATGTTTAATCCCCATACTGTAAGTAGAACGTTTTCTCTTGGCGTGTAGTTTCCGTGTCAGTATGTTTAATCCCCATACTGTAAGTAGACCGTGTTCTCTTGGCGTGTAGTTTCCGTGTCAGTATGTTTAATCCCCATACTGTAAGTAGACCGTGTTCTCTTGGCGTGTAGTTTCCGTATCAGTATGTTTAATCCCCATACTGTAAGTAGACCGTGTTCTCTTGGCGTGTAGTTTCCGTGTCAGTACGTTTAATCCCCATCGCTATATCAACTTTGATGAATAAACACGTGGGTCCAAACGTTTTGTTCCATGTCTACAATTTCCAACGATACCCTCCATCCTTTTGAGACATCGTTTCACACTTTTCCCCGGTAGTAAAGTACAGGAGAAAAGGTGCTTTGCAAAAGTAATCTTATGAATATTGTCTATTTCTATTTCGAAAGCAATCCTATGGCAGATAGCTGTATCATAAAGTTGGCGTGTCTTGAACCTTGTAATTTGGTCTCATGTCTGAATCTGCTGTGAGTAATAAAAGCACGATTTATGCGCCAAGGATCGTCATTACCTCTTTGCAGGCTGCCATTCTGTAGAGTCACAAAGGAAGGCTGTGATTCTCTGGCTTCAGCACTAACGTCAAACCCCTCCCACCTGAGAGAGCTGGACCTGAGCTACAATTACCCAGGAGACTCAGGAGGGAAGATGCTTTCTGCTACTATGGAAGATCCAACCTGTAGACTGAACATCAAGTAAGTGCAGTTGATGAAAATAATGCAAGATACTCTAGTAAGACCTTTGAGTATATTCACACTCTGTTCTCCTGCCTCTCGCACAGTATTGACCAGAACGATGAGTGCTGGGTGAAACTGGAGCTGCTGAAGAAGTGTAAGAATACATTATACTTGACATGGTACATAATAAGGTATTATATGACACATAGTTTTAAACTAGTTTGACAGCCCTGGTAACAGTACACTCCTGGTTTAATCCAGCTGATCCTCTCCTCTTACCTCTTGTCTACAGATGCCTGTGATCTCACACTGGACCCAAACACAGCAAACAATCACCTCTCTCTGTCTGAAGGAAACAGAGTGGTGAGATATGAGATTAAGAAACAGCCATATCCTGATCACCCAGAGAGATTTTATGACGCTTTTCAGGTTCTTTGTAGAGAGGGTCTGACTGAGCGCCATTACTGGGAAACGGAGTCAAGTAATGATGTTGCTCTCGGAGTGACGTACAAAGGAATCAAAAGAAAAGGCAGCATCTCCAACGACGTTGCCATTGGACACAATGACAAGTCCTGGTGTATGGAGTACAAAACACATTTTCGTCATAATGGCGCAGATATTACATTCCCCCCCTTTAGGAACCACTCTAGGCACAGAATAGGAATGTATCTGGATTGGCCGGCCGGCACTCTGTCCTTCTACACGGTCTACTCTGAAACATTGACCCATATGTACACATTCCACACCACATTCACTGAGCCCCTCTATCCAGCTTTTGGACTAGATAGTTGTAACCCTTGCTCAGTGTCCTTGTGCCAGGTAGAGTAGCCTTCTCGGGTCCTGGAGGAACACCTGGGTCTCCATGACAACAGTCACACACACGCACCCTTTGGTTCTAACACAACCGTGTGACTTGATGCGGTTGACAGTGGTCATGACTTCAGATATGGACATTAATACATCAGATGATTATATTATATTCCTGTGACTATACATTCATGTTCTGTAATGTTAGTACAGTTATGTAAAATGCTTTTGACTTTGAATAGGATACAATTTATTGTTAAGTGTGATCAAATACTTTGTAAATATTAGTTTGTTAAATATGTGTTGCTTCAAACAGGAACCACTAGCGTCACTAGCGCTAAAGAACACTGTTCACCACCACATATACTTTGAACTCGCGCAAAGTGGGAGATGCTGTTGAGAAACACTGGCATGTTTTACAATGGGTCCCAGCTTTGCCAGCTGAAGTTAAGAACCCACAGATTTGATTTGACTTTTGTATATAGCAGAGGTCGCAATTTACGCACAAGTAGGCCATGCCAACTGTCAGCCACAAAAGAAAATGAGCCAGGCTCTTTTACACTCTGTTCCAAATGGTAGCTATATGTAAGGGGATTAATACAGTTGTATTCCAACCACTAGGGGGTGCTCTGGTGAAGCCCAAAGGAAATAAAACAGTATAGTTTAAGTGAATTGGGGAGAGGAAGAATAAGGAACAAAAAAAGGGTCTGGAAACTGCTGTTACATGTGCTGACATGATTAACAGTCACGTAATCAGTAGCTTTCGCATTGTAGTTTATATTATAAACTCATAGAAAGGGTAACATACAGCACAGTGCAACAATGTGATGAAGTGTGAATATTTCTGCCATGCACACACAGGAAAACGCTTCCAAATAAATGACATTATGTGCACCCCCACCCATGTTATCTACATGATTAAATGTCCATGTGGGTTGTGTTATGTAGGTAAAACCTCTCATTCTCCTGTGATGGAACATTTTATGTTTGTGTTCTATTCATGTGCTTTTCTAATAACCAATTTCTGTGTTCATGCAAGTGACTGAACAAATCCTCTATCAGTATCTGCAATTTGGCAGTACGCCCAGAACCTGTTTTTGAGACTGTAAGATCAGTTTCAAGGTCTCAGTTTAGAGAAGCCTTGTGAGGTATTGGTCAGTCACATGTATGACCCAGTATTGTTTGGTCACATGAAGCAAACGTCAATAATGAATTAATTAGCTAAATCATACAAATATTACTTGCCTGCAGTATATAAAGAACTAACGAGACTGCCCCGGAGGAGCTCCTGATTGACATGTGTACTTAGTGCATTGAGTTGGTGCACAGATAAAGAATTATTAATTTAAAATTGATTTAGAGTCCCTGTGTAGACTTTTCACGACACTCCCAAATAGAGAATTAGTGAACAATCAGGAGAAACGACATGGATTATTCACTTACTTGATAGGTCGATGTCCTCATTGTGGTTTTACAGACGTGTTTAATATATTTTATGTGCACATTGTTATATTTGGTAACTAACATGTTTATTTTTCCTAGACTCCAACCCCATTCAACGCATTAAACGGATGTGTGTGGAGCAATGTCTACATAAGAGTGCAAATTAAAAACACTCAAAAGCTCTGGCAAAGTCCTTAAAACTTGTTGACGCACCCCATCCCGGTAGTGGGATAATTGTCATCAGTAACCGCTGAATAGCATAGCGCCAGTCCAATAATATTACTAAAAAATATTCATAAAATCACAAGTGCAATATTGCAAAACACAGTTTAGCCTTTTATTAATCCACCTGTCGTCTCAGATTTTGAAATTATGCTTTATAGCGAAAGCAATCCAAGCGTTTGTGTAAATTTATCGATCGCATGACAAAACATTAAGTACACTTATCATCAGGTAGCTTGGTCACGAAAATCAGAAAAGCAATCAAATTAATCGTTTACCTTTGATAATCTTCAGATGTTTTCACTCACGAGACTCCCAGTTACACAACAAATGTTGCTTTTGTTCCATAAAGATTATTTTTATATCCAAAATACCTCCGTTTGTTTGTCGCGTTATGTTCAGAAATCCACAGGACAGAGCGGTCACGACAACGCAGACACAAATTCAAATAATATCCATAATGTCCACAGAAACATGTCAAACATTTTTTATAATCAATCCTCAGATTGTTCTCAAAATATATATTCGATAATATATCAACCGGGAGTGTAGGTTTTTCAATAGGACAGGGAGAAACAAAACTCACTCTGAGAGCCTCCACCTATCCACTTACGCAATGTGATCTTTCTCGCTAATTTTTCAAAATAAAAGCCTGAAACTATGTCTAAAGACTGTTGACACCTTAGGGAAGCCATAGAAAAAGGAATCTGGTTGATGTCCCTTTAAATGGAGGATAGGCACGCATAGGAACAGAGAGGTTTCAAAATAAGAGGCACTTCCTGATTGGATTTTCCTCAGGTTTTCGCCTGCAATACCAGTTCTGTTATACTCACAGACAATATTTTGACAGTTTTGGAAACTTTAGAGTGTTTTCTATCCTAATCTGACAATGATATGCATATTCTAGTTTCTGGGGCTGAGAAATAGGCAGTTTTAAATGGGTAAGTTTTTTTTAGACAAAAACTAAAATACTGCCCCCTACACGCAAACGGTTAAGGCCGATACTAGCAAGAGCAGTGTGCAGGTTTTTCTTTTCTCTCAGGCTGTAACAAAATGTAGAAAAAGTAAAGGGGCGTGAATACTTTCTGGAGGCACTGTACCTCCCAAAGCTACAAAAGGGAATTTAGATCAGAAAATAACTAGGTAAGATACTAAAGTGAAAGTGTAGTGTGCAGAAGCCTTCCTGGAATAAATCGGTAGAACAACACCGCTGCTTGACAATACAGCAGCTTACAGCTGTCAGTGAAAAAAACAGACTGAAGTACTATGTCTATATGGTCCATTAGTTTCTAGCAGATGGACCATATCGTTCAAGAGAATATAGCCTATTTCAAAATATCTAATCAACAATGACATTCTATTCAATTAATTCTGCAACTATTTACTTTTTCCCCCACAACTGCCACCAGTTTGATGCCAAAATAATGACAAAAAAATACACAAATAAATGGCCGTCATAGAAACTATAAAGGATATTTCACGCTGAAACCTTCATTAAACACAAATAATGGTATTTACTAAATAAATGGTTTATATTTAGGATATTTTACAGCTTTGTCGTGATTTTTAAAAATGTGAAAATCATCTCATTTAACAATTTCAACAAGGGCCAGAGATAGTTAGACACGTGATAATCTGAAGTACCCAAAAGGGCCACTATTGGTCTTGTGCTAGATTACATATAATCCTTGAAAAATACCAACATTCTGGTAGTTTACTGGTAAATTTAGAAAGTTATCCGTAATACAGTGCATTTGGAAAGTATTCAGACCCTTTCCTTTTTCCCACATTTTGAAGGTTACGACCTTATTCTGAAATGTACCAAACAAAAATGTCCTCAATCTACATGCAATATCCCATAATGACAATGCAACAACAGGTTTAGATTTTTTGCTAATTTATTACAAATAAAAAACAGAAGTATTTACACCCTTTGCTATGAGAGCTCGTGTATCCTGTTTCTATAGATCATCCTTGAGATGTTTCTACAACTTGGAGTCCACCTGTGGTAAATTCAATTGATTGGACATGATTTGGAAAGGCACATACCTGGCTATATAAGATCCCACAGTTGACAGTTCATGTCAGAGCAAAAACCAAGCCATGAGGTCAAAGGAATTGTTGGTAGAGCTCCGAGAGAAGATTGTGTCGAGGCACAGACCTGGGGAAGGCTACCAAAAAATTACTGCAGCATTGAAAGTCCCCGAGACCACAGTGGCCTCCACCACTCTTAAATGGAAGAAGTTTGGAACCACCAAGACTCTTCCAAGAGCTGGCTGCCCGGCAAACTGAGCAATCTGGGGAGCAGGGCCTTGGTCAGGAGGTGACCATGAAACCGATGGTCACTCTGACAGAGCTCCAGAGTTCCTCTGTGGAGATGGGAGAACATTCCAGAAGGACAACCATCTCTGCAGCACTCTACCAATCAGGCCTTTATGGTAGAGTGGCCAGACAGAAGCCACTCCTCAGTAAAAAGCACATGACAGTCCTCTTGGAGTTTGCCAAAAGGCACTGAAAGGACTCTCAGACCATGAGAAACAAGATTCTCTGGTCTGATAAAACCAAGATTGAACTCTTTGGCATGAATGCCAAGCGTCACATCTGGAGGAAACCTGGCACCATCCCTACGGTGAAGCATGGTGGCAGCATCATGCTGTGTGGATGTTTTTCAGCGGCAGAGACCGGGAGACTAGTCAGGAAAGATGAGTACAGAGATCCTTGATGAAAATCGGCTTCAGAGCGCTCAGGACCTCAGACTGGGGCAAAGGTTCACCTTCCAACAGGACAATGACCCTAAGCACACAGTCAAGACAACGCAGGAGTGGCTTTGGGACAAGTCTCTGGATGTCCTTGAGTGGCCCTGCCAGAGCCCGGACTTGAACCTGATCCATCTCTGGGGAGACCTGAGAATAGCATCGACGTTCTCCATCCAACCTGACAGAGGTTTGGAGGATCCGCAGAGAAGAATGGGAGAAAGTCCCCAAATACAGCTGTCAAGCATGTAGAGTCATACCCAAGAAGACTCCAGGCTGGAAACTCTGCCAAAGGTGCTTCAACAAAGTATTGAGTAAAGGGTCTGAATACTTATATAAATGAGATATTTCAGTTTCTTTATTTTGTAAACATTTGTATGAAAACTGTTTTTTTTTGCTTTGTCATTACGGAGTATTGTGTGTAGATTGAGGCGGGGGACGATTTAAACCCTTTTAGAATAAGGCTGTAAAACGTCTGAGTACTGTATACCCTCCCTTTGTAAACCCTATCCTGGATCACAACTCCTACGGAGATGCTTCCGAAATACCGGCACGAGTCTATCATAACACATGGCATGGGAATGTAGCCTATTAGAAGTGTTTAGTAAAAAACGACTGCTGCTTTGCATTGGTTATTAACTTTTAGTACTCAACATACTACAACATCCACCACCATACTTTTAGTTCAATGCAACTGAGATCTTCTAGACTGAAGACAGACAACTATGGTAAGACACATTTCTAAAAAAAGATGCCATTTATTTAGATTCATAATTCAAGAAAAAAGTCTAAGTGTAACATTTACAATTCTTATAAGAAGAAAATACAGTACAAATCCTTTCAAGGAGAGGGAGAGAGTCTGAGAAAGAGTGGGGAGAGAGAGGGGAGCCGGTGAATATGGAGTCTCAGTTGGTTCTGCCTCTCACCATCCAAAGCGAGACACCAGCTTCTCCTGATCATCCAGATCTTTCTGCACCTTCTTCCTCATGTAGAATATGGGACAGTCCCGGCTAGATAGAGGGAGACACAGCAACATTTACTTATAAATAATATCATATATACAGTGGGGTCCTAAATTATTGACAACCTTGATAAAGATGAGCAAAAATGTATAAAATAATTAAAATACTGTATGCTCCATAAACATTTTATGCTTATATCATTGCTCAGAGAAAGAGATTTTGATTAGGTAATAGTTTTTTCTCCCCTTTACAATACCTCACCTTGCGAGGGTTAAAGGTACTGAGCCTTGTTCTAAAAGGTTTTATGAGTTGGAGAATCCAATATGAGGGATTTTAGACCATTCCTCCATACAGAATGCTTCCAGATCCCTGATATCCATTGTCTGTGCATATGGACTGCCCTCTTCAATTCAAACCACAGGTTTTCAAATGGGTTTCAAGTCTGGAGACTGAGATGGCCATTGCAAAATCTTGATTTAGTGGCCAATAAAAATGTATTTGTGGATTTTGATGTGTGCTTGGGGTTATTGTCTTGCTGGAAGATCCACTTGTGGCCAAGTTTCAGCCTCCTGGCAGAGGCAAGCAGGTTTTGCCAAAAATATCCTGGTACTTGGTGAAGTACATTATCCCCCTGGCCTTAACAAGGGGCCCCAGGAACAGTGGAAGCAAAATAGCCTCATAACATCAAAGATCCATGAAAATAGAGGTCTTTGGCCACGCACACCAGGGGTGGGGCGTCTAAATGAGGATGCATCAGCAGAACAAAACCCCATACCTACTGTAAAATATGGTGGTGGATCTTTGTTATGGGACAATTTTTGCTATTTTCACAGGAGATATGCTCCCAGAAATGTAATACAACCAATACAGTGTGCAACATTCTTTTTATACAGTTTACCGTCCGTCAGAACCTACAAAAAGGTTTGGGTGTGCCTCAGCCCATGCTTTATAAGGGACTGCTGGGTGTGCCTCAGCCCATGCTTTATAAGGGACTGCTGGGTGTGCCTCAGCCCATGCTTTATAAGGGACTGCTGGGTGTGCCTCAGCCCATGCTTTATAAGGGACTGCTGGGTGTGCCTCAGCCCATGCTTTATAAGGGACTGCTGGGTGTGCCTCAGCCCATGCTTTATAAGGGACTGCTGGGTGTGCCTCAGCCCATGCTTTATAAGGGACTGCTGGGTGTGCCTCAGCCCATGCTTTATAAGGGACTGCTGGGTGTGCCTCAGCCCATGCTTTATAAGGGACTGCTGGGTGTGCCTCAGCCCATGCTTTATAAGGGACTGCTGGGTGTGCCTCAGCCCATGCTTTATAAGGGACTGCTGGGTGTGCCTCAGCCCATGCTTTATAAGGGACTGCTGGGTGTGCCTCAGCCCATGCTTTATAAGGGACTGCTGGGTGTGCCTCAGCCCATGCTTTATAAGGGACTGCTGGGTGTGCCTCAGCCCATGCTTTATAAGGGACTGCTGCTCTGACAGCTTGGTTACTGGGGCAGCTTGGTTCAACTCTGACAGCTTGGTTCAACTGTGTTACAGGGGTTGAAAGGGAGAAGGGGGAAACCTAGTCAGTTGTACAACAACGTATTCAACTGATATGTGTCTTCCGCATTTAACCCAACCCCTCTGAATCAGAGAGATGCGTGGGGGCTGTTTAAAGGTGTTTCACCTCTACTGCTCGTCCTAATACTTATATATTTCTTAATTCCATTCTTTTAGATGTGTGTATTGTTGTGAATTGTTAGATACTACTACACTGTTGGAGCTAGGAACACAAGCATTTTGCTACACCCACAATTACATCTGCTGAACATGTGCATGTGACCAGTAACATTTGATATTAAGAGTGGTGATATTAACCACCTTAAATGTTCTTTTAAATATTTTTCAAGCTCTGAAGTTGGTTGTTGATCATTGCTAGCCATTTTCATGTCTTGCCATAGATTTTCAAGTTGATTTAAATAAAAAACTAGGCCACTCGGGAACATTCCATGTCGTCTTGGTAAGCAACTCCAGTGTGTATTTGGCGTTGTGTTTTATGGTATTGTCTTGCTGAAAGATGAATTTGTCTCACAGTGTCTGTTTGAAAGCAGACCAAATCAGAGTTTCCACTAGGAGTTTGTCTGTGCTTATCTCTATTCTGTGTCTTATTATCCTTAAAAACTATAGTCTTTGACGATGACAAGCATACCCATAACACGATGCAGCCCCCAACATGCTTGAGGATAGGAAGAGTGGTACTCAGTTATGTGTTGTATTGGATTTGTCCCAAATATAACATGTTGTATTCAGGACATAAATTGTATTTCTTTGCCACATTTTTTGCAGTTTTACTTTAATGCCTTGCTTCAAACAGGATACATGTTTTGGAATATTTTTTAAAATTCTGTGCAGGCTTCTTTTTACTCTGTAATTTAGGTTAGTATTGTGGAGTAACTACAATGTTTTTGATGTCAGAAGTGAATATAGAGTATCTCCCATGTCAGAAGTGAATATAGAGTATCTCCCATGTCAGAAGTGAATATAGAATATATCCTGTTTCAGAAATGTCACCTAAGTATTTATTTACTGAAGTTATCTTTAGATTGTAAACAAACTTGGAGCTTGACATCACCCTGTGAGAGTCACATTAACGATGTACCGGGAAAGTAATAGTTTTCAAACACACACATCTGTATACCAATTGTATGCATGTGTGTGTGTGTGTGGGTGTTTGTGTGTGTACCTGGTACAGAGCACATCCTCATGGAGAGAGCCCTGACAGCGTTGACACTGTGTCCACAGGCGAGAGAAGCGCTCCTCCAGAGTACTTAAGTGGAAGATCTAGAATTTAAAGAGATTCACCATTAGTAAGTATTAATCAGAGAGATTCAACATTAGTAAGTACAAATCAGGAGAAATTCACCATTAAAGTATACTGAACAAAAATATAAAACGCAACATGGAACAATTTCAAAGATTTTGCTGAGATACAGTTCATATAAGGAAATCAGTCAATTGAAATACATTCATTAGGCCCTAATCTATGGATTTCACATGACTGGGCAGGGGTACAAACATGGGAGGGCATAGGGTCACCCACTGCAAAGCCAGGTCCAACCAATCAGAATTAGTTTTTCCCCACAAAAGGGCTTAATTACAGACTAAAACCCCTCCCCCGGGGGGCTGGCGTGGTTCCACGTAGTCTGCGGTAGTGAGGCCGTTTGGATGTACTGCCAAATTCTATAAAACAACTTTGATGGTGGCTTATGGTAGAGAAATGCAAGTTCAATTCTCTGCTAACAGCTCTGGTTGTCATTCCTGCAGTCATCATGCCAATTGCTCCATGTGACATTGTGTTGTGTGACAAAACTGCATATATTAGAATGGCCTTTTACTATCCCTAGCACAAGGTGCACCTGTGTAATGATCATGCTGTTTAATCAGTTTATTGATATGCCATAACCTGTCAAGTGGATAGATTATATTGGTAAAGGAGAAATGCTAACAAACAGGGATGTAAACAAAATGATGCCCAAAACAGGAGAGAAATAACTTTTCTGGGATTTTTATTTCAGCTCATGAAACATGGGACCAGCACTTTCTATGTTGAATTAATATTTTTGTTCAGTGTAGTTATCAGATGGATTCACCATTAGTAAGTAGTATCCTAACGACACACCCCAATGTAACACAACATGTATTATCCCTGTTACATTAAATATTTAGCATCAGATTAACACAACAAGTTGATATATTAGTTCCTAATGAACAGGACCCAGATTAACAGAACAGGTTGATATATTAGTTCCTAATGAACAGGACCCAGATTAACACAACAGGTTGATATATTAGTTCCTAATGAACCGGACCCAGATTAACACAACAGGTTGATATATTAGTGCCTAATGAACAGGACCCAGATTAACACAACAGGGTTGATATATTAGATCCTAATGAACAGGACCCAGATTAACACAACAGGTTGATATATTAGTGCCTAATGAACAGGACCCAGATTAACACAACAGGTTGATATATTAGTGCCTAATGAACAGGACCCAGATTAACACAACAGGTTGATATATTAGTGCCTAATGAACAGGACCCAGATTAACACAACAAATTGATATATTAGTGCCTAGTGAACAGGACCCAGATTAACACAACAGGTTGATATATTAGTTCCTATATGAACAGGACCAAGATTAACACAACAGGTTGATATATTAGTTCCTAATGAACAGGACCCAGATTAACACAACAGGTTGATATATTAGTGCCTAATGAACAGGACCCAGATTAACACAACAGGTTGATATATTAGTTCCTAATGAACAGGACCCAGATTAACACAACAGGTTGATATATTAGTTCCTAATGAACAGGACCCAGATTAACACAACAGGTTGATATATTAGTGCCTAATGAACAGGACCCAGATTAACACAACAGGTTGATATTAGTGCCTTGAACAGGAGTTAACAGAACAGGTTGATATATTGTTCCTAATGAACAGGACCCAGATTAACACAACAGGTTGATGTATTAGTTCCTAATGAACAGGACCCAGATTAACACAACAGGTTGATGTATTAGTTCCTAATGAACCAGGACCCAGATTAACACAACAGGTTGATATATTAGTTCCTAATGAACAGGACTCAGATTAACACAACAGGTTGATTAACTAATGAACAGATTAACACAACAGGTTGATATATTAGTTCCTAATGAACAGGACCCCAGATATATTAGTTCCTAATGAACAGGACCCAGATTAACAGAACAGCTTGATATATTAGTTCCTAATGAACAGGACCCAGATTAACACAACAGGTTGATATATTAGCTCCTAATGAACAGGACCCAGATTAACAGAACAGGGATATTAATGCCTAATACCCAGATTAACAGAACAGGGTTGATATATTAGTTCCTAATGAACAGGACCCAGATTAACAGAACAGGGTTGATATATTAGTTCCTAATGAACAGGACCCAGATTAACAAGAACAGGGTTGATATATTAGTTCCCGGGACCCAGATTAACAGAACAGGGTTGATATATTAGTTCCTAATGAACAGGACCCAGATTAACACAACAGGTTGATATATTAGTTCCTAATGAACAGGACCCAGATTAACACAACAGGTTGATATATTAGTTCCTAATGAACAGGACCCAGATTAACACAACAGGTTGATATATTAGTTCCTAATGAACAGGAC